>NC_135966.1:1069688-1074688 GCF_053455715.1 Rhinoraja longicauda | reverse complement strand
TGCTGCCTGACCCACTGAGTTACTCCAGAACTCTGAAACGTCACCTATCCATGTTCTCCACAGATGCTGCCTGACCCACTGAGTTACTCCAGCACTCTGTGTGTTTTGTAAAACAAGTGCCACTACATTGGCCTTTCCACTCTGGCTTGGCCTGCTGAATTAGGGCAGCATCTTCAGTTTTTTATTTCCACTTTCCAGCATCTGCATCATGTTTCTTTTTGATCACCAGCACAGATTAGCTGTTCATTCTTAGCTGGTATGTTCTGAGTCCTTGCTGTGAGCAAAATTGCTTGCTGTCTTTGCTACGTTACAGCTGTGACTACAATATAAGTCATTCTGTTACGTGCTGTATCGTAGTGACGATGTTACCCCATTCACCAATTGTCCTCTTGATTTACAGTCATGTGTTGTAGCACACAATGACCAGTCTATCACCATCTGATCAGAAACATCCTGTTGTGATTGTAATTCCCTTCAATCAATCTGCTCTCTCTTCTCTAGTACTACACTCTTGCAAATACATTTTCTGAGATTTTATTTCCAGCCAAAATAGTATTTCTGTTACATCACCTGACCAGCCTGTCTGCTGGACAAAGTAGACATGAATGCCTTGTACCCCGTTCCTGCCTTCTCCCCATATCCCTTGATTCCGCTATCATTAAGAGCTCTATCTAACTCTCTTTTGAATGCATCCAGTGAATCAGCTCCACTGCCTTCTGTGGCAGAGAATTCCACAGATTCACAACTCTCTGGGTGAAAAAGTTTTTCCTCATCTCAGTTCTAAATGGCCGACCCCTTATTCTTAAAATGTGGCCCCTGATTCTGGACTCCCCCAACATCGGGAACATGTTTCCTGCATCTAGCGTCTAATCCCTTAATAATTTTATATGTTTCTATAAGATCTCCTCTCATCCTTCTAAACTCCAGTGTATACATGCCCAGTCACTCCAGTCTTTCATCATACGACAGTCCCGCCATCCCAGGAATTAACCCAGTGAACCTACGCTGCACTACCTCAATAGCAAGAATGTCCTTCCTCAAATTTGGAGACCAAAACTGCACACAGTACTCCAGGTGTGGCCTCACCAGGGCCCTGTACAACTGCAGAAGGACCTCTTTGCTCCGATACTCAACTTCTCTCATTATGAAGGGCAACATGCCATTAGCTGAAGGCCAACATGCCATTAACATGGTAGATTCATATTGTTGAGAGTCTATAGCCAGAGCTTCATTAGGATTTACATCTCAGTCTATCAGCAGATGCAACATTCTGCTGCAAGTGAGTAATCATCCACAGTAAAACGAAGCAAGGATGATTTGGAGAGAAATATAAACGAATGTGGCCTTACAACTCAGCCCAGTTTTGTTGATTTAAACAGCTACCCTGCTGTTGTTGGTCTATCTTTACAAGGAGATAACTTGGAGACAACACAAGAATGAGTCAGTGACTGGATTAGAAAGATGCTGCAAAATAATCCTGTTTGTTGGTGTTGCATGAACTGGCAAGAAGGAGCTGAAGATTGTGATGTGGTTGTATCCCAGAGACCATGGAAATGTTCTGTGGAGATTGTTATCCCTCTCGCCCGTGGTCATGGGTTCACACAGACAGAAGACCATGCAAGGTGCCCACAGAGCATGAGTCTGCCCTGGATATTCTGTCAGCCTCATCAGGGGTCTTCAGCAGATCCCATGATCTTCACCATCTGGAACACACAGTGATCGTTCAGACTGAAGATGAATTTCATTGTTGGGCCGATGAGCCTCAGCATTTCATCGTCCGTGACGTTAGGACCAGGACTTGTCGTATGTACCTTCCTTACTTCCATCCTGCACATGTACATCTTCAATCCTGCTTCATCGTTCAAGCCCTTTCATCTCTTCATAAGACAGGGGCAGATTTGGGCCATTCGGCCCATCGAGTCTGCATTGCCATTCAATCATGGCTAATTTTCCCCTTTCAACTCCATTCTCCTGCCTTCTCACAGAAGCTTTGTTGCCCTTATTAATCAAGAAACTATCAATCTTTGCTTTAAAATACGAAATAAATTGGCCTCCACTGCCGTCTGTGGCAATGAATTCCACAGATTCACCACCCTCTGGTTAAAAAAATTCCCCCTCATCTCTATTCTAAAGGTATGTCCTTTTATTCTGAGGCTGAGCCCTAGATGATAGTTTACACTAAAAAACACAGAGTGCTGGAGTAACTCAGCGGGTCAGGCAGCATCTGTGGAGAACATGGATAGGTGACGTTTCACAGAGTGCTGGAGAAACTCAGCGGGTCAGGCAGCATCTGTGGAGAAGGGTCTCGACCCAAAACATCACCTATTCCTTCTCTCCAGAGATGCTGCCTGTCCCGCTGAGTTACTCCAGCTTTGTGAGTCTATCAGTTATTGAACGGTGTTTTTGTTTTCAACATAGTTCCGCTCAAACATCACACCTGGGTCTGAGGGAAGTATCTTCCACATGCTCACTGGGAATGGTAGCAGTAGACTGGTCAGTATTTATAAAACCCACAGCCCACTGTTGGGGAACAGGTTTGCAGGATAATTGGCTTGGTGTAAATGTAAAACTGTCCCTAGTGTGTGCAGGGTAGTGTTGGTGTACGGGGATCGCTGGTCGGTGCGGACTCGATGGGCTGAATGGCCAACTAAACTAAAACTAAATACACTAAACTGAGAACTTGTGGTAAATCAGTAATTACACTGCTGGAGCTCACTTGTGAAACGTTTAACACAATTTAGCATGATTCATTCCTCAGCTTTGTAAGGTAGATCTCTTTGTGACTACGGTGATAATGTGGGATATTGATTGATGTTACAGCACACGGCACAATATCACAGATAAAGGACCAGCCTCAGTCTCCACACACTCTCAGTCTCCACACACTCTCAGTCTCCACACACTCTCAGTCTCCACACACTCTCAGTCTCCACACACTCTCAGTCTCCACACACTCTCAGTCTCCACACACTCTCAGTCCTTCCAAGACTCGCTGGTTGTTTTGTGTTTCAGGTACAAGATGCTTCTTACATTTGTGTGGGAAGGAACTGCAGATGCTGATTTACACTGAAAATAGACACAGAGTGCTGGAGTAACTCAGCGGGTCAGGCAGCATCTCTGGAGAGAAGGAATGGGTGATGTTTTTGGTCGAGACCCTTCTTCAGACTTCAGTCACCCATTCCTTCTCTCCCGAGATGCTGCCTGACCCGCTGAGTTACTCCAGCACTCTGTGTCCTCTTTATTTTGTTTGTGTGATAAGTGTGTATGATCATATTATAGGAGCAGAATTAGGCCATTCGGTTCATCAAGTTTACGCCATTCAATCATGGCTGACCTATCTCTCCCTCCTAACCCTCCTGTACTGCTGTGTTAGGGGATAGAAAATAGGTCCAGAAGTAGGCCATTTGGCCCTTTGAGCCAGCACCGCCATTCAATATGATCATGGCTGATCATCCACAATCAGTACCCCGTTCCTGCTTTCTCCCCATATCCCTTGATTCCGTTAGCCCTAAGAGCTAAATCTAATTCTCTCTTGATAGCACCCAGGGAATTGACCTCCACTGCCTTCTGTGGCAGAGAATTCCACAGATTTACAACTCTCTGGGTGAAAAAGTTTTTCCTCATCTCCGTTCTAAATGGCCGACCCCTTATTCTTAAACTGTGGCCCCTTGTTCTGGACTCCCCCAACATTGGGAACATGTTTCCTGTCTCTAACGTGTCCAACCCCTTAAGACAAATGCTGGGGATGAACCAGAGGTGTGGGCTGTGGGGGGTGAGACACGGGGTGGGGGGAGGGGAGGGGTGTGGGGTATATGGGGGGTGTGGGGTGTGTGGGGGTCATGTGCTGCCCAGCAATGGTTTCATGCCCCGTCTGTCAGCACTTGGTTCACTGCATTACGTGAGACTGAAAGTTACTGGGGCACGTGATGGTCCGGAATGTTCTGCATGACCTGTCCACTTCAGCAGCTACATTGTTGGGATGGTGCCATGCCTTGCCCATGGCTGGAGAGTACACACATCCCCAGCTCACACACGACGAGCTATGCTCCACTCTCACTGCTCTCAGTCGTTCATCTGACAGTCTGATCCAGTGGCTGTGCTGTGGGTCAGAGGACAGGGAGGGGGTGGCACGAGATGGCATTATTCACCAGTTAGTTTAGCATCAGTGGCAGGGAAAGGTGCAGAATGCTGGGAGCCATGAAATAATGCTGCACTCTGAAACGTTACTCTGTAGAAACAAGCAACTGCAGATGCTGGCTTACAAAAGAAGACACAGAGTGGTGGTCAGGCAGCATCAATGGGGAACATGGCTAGGCAACATTTTGTTTTGGGGCTGAGGAAGGGTCCCGACTTGAAATGTCACCTATCCATGTTCTCCAAGGATGCTTCATGGCCCGCTGAGGGATTCCAGCACTTTGTGTCTTACGCTGGAAAGTTAGTGAGATTAACAGAGTTAGCATGAGTTTAAGATGGGAACGTTTGGTTTGACTGATCTCCTCGCGTTGCCTGCGGACATGTCTGATGGAGCAGTGGGACCGGTCGATGTGGTGATCCGCATCTTCAATGTCTTGCTCACAGTTGGAGTGTGTGGTGTTTGGGTGATGCATTGACCAGTTGCAGATTCCCAGACCAGTGTGTTGTGTGAGTGTGTTGTGTGAGTGTGTTGTGTGAGTGTGTTGTGTGAGTGTGTTGTGAGTGTGTGTTGTGTGAGTGTGTTGTGTGAGTGTGTTGTGTGAGTGTGTTGTGTGAGTGTGTTGTGTGAGTGTGTTGTGTGAGTGTGTTGTGTGAGTGTGTTGTGTGAGTGTGTTGTGTGAGTGTGTTGTGTGAGTGTGTTGTGAGTGTGTGTTGTGTGAGAGTGTGTTCCAGGCCGTGTGCTGATCCACACCAGCCTTTGACAACCACTATCAGTGGCCCTGATGGGGTGATGTATTTGGACGTTGGTTGACCATTCACATCCGCTGGGGTTCGTGCAGGGAGGAGGATTTGAAGAAGATCCTGAA
>NC_135966.1:1032188-1064688 GCF_053455715.1 Rhinoraja longicauda | reverse complement strand
GTTGTTGCCCTACAGAGGAACCAATCTTTCTCATTTCAGTGTCAGAGCGTCGTAAATCCTTCCCAGCTTTACGCCCAATCCCTTCACATGTCTGGCCGTAACTACAGTTAATAATCCCGTATATCATCCTGCATGTTGTACCTCCACTCTACTGCAATGTAGCTGTTGCAGTCTTAGTTATAGAGTCACTGTGGGAAGGAACTGCAGATGCAGGTTTATACCGAAGATAGAATCAAAGTGCTGGAGTAACTCAGCGGGTCAGGCAGCATCTGTGGAGAACATGGATAGGTGACGTTTCAAGTTGAGACTCTTCTCATAGCTGTCTGTGTGGAGCCACAGAAGATGGACACAGACTCACACACGCCATGTACACGTGGTACACAGACTCACACACTCCATGTACACGTGGTACACAGACTAACACACGCCATGTACACGTGGTACACAGACTCACACACTCCATGTACACGTGGTACACAGACTCACACACTCCATGTACACGTGGTACACACACTCTTCCAACCCGCAGACGTGGCAGGCGGCCGGCGAGTCTGTGAACCAACCGCGAGGAACAGGTTGCAGGGGACTCCTCAGTGCAGTCGTCCCCACCCCAGGGTCCCGATGGAAAGGGGCAGAACCACTGCCTAGAGGGACCCCCATAGGGGGGCAACACTGACCGCCACAGTGTCCGTGTGTCCAGTCAGTGTCTGTGGGTCACACCACACACTGTGTCCAGTCAGCGTCCGTGTGTCCAGTCAGTGTCCGTGTGTCCAGTCAGTGTCCGTGTGTCCAGTCAGTGTCCGTGTGTCCAGTCAGCGTCCATGTGTCCAGTCAGCGTCCGTGTGTCCAGTCAGTGTCTGTGGGTCACACCACACACTGTGTCCAGTCAGCGTCCGTGTGTCCAGTCAGCGTCTGTGGGTCACACCACACACTGTGTCCAGTCAGCGTCCGTGTGTCCGGTCAGTGTCTGTGGGTCACACCACACACTGTGTCCAGTCAGCGTCCGTGTGTCCAGTCAGTGTCCGTGTGTCCAGTCAGTGTCTGTGGGTCACACCACACACTGTGTCCAGTCAGCGTCCGTGTGTCCAGTCAGCGTCCGTGTGTCCAGTCAGTGTCTGTGGGTCACACCACACACTGTGTCCAGTCAGCGTCCGTGTGTCCAGTCAGCGTCCGTGTGTCCAGTCAGTGTCTGTGGGTCACACCACACACTGTGTCCAGTCAGCGTCCGTGTGTCCAGTCAGCGTCCGTGTGTCCAGTCAGTGTCTGTGGGTCACACCACACACTGTGTCCACTGGGCTGACATTGGTGTCTCTGCATCACTGGTGATGCCGGTGAACAGTAAGGGAAGTGTAGAGTTGGGTGAGTTGCAATGTCCTTTGCCTGGCGTGTTGCGCACAGATCCCATCTATCACTTGAGGTGCTTGTGACAAATTTATGATTCTGGTAAAAATGAAAATGCTTTTCAAGGATTTATTGAATTCCACATTGGGAACGAGTCATGTTTGAGAATGATTAGCGAGCAGATTTGAAGTTAATGAGGCTGCACATTAACCTACGCCGTGACCTGCAGCCTCATTAACGAGGCTCCACAGCTAACGGGCGACTATGCTACACTAAAGCCTGTCGTGTCCTTGCAAGGAAGATCAGCAAATCACATTCAATGGGCACAGTAGATGCACCTGCTCCTTGTGTAGATGTAGGATCACTGAGTGCTGGAGTAACTCAGCGGGTCAGGCAGCATCTGTGGAGAACATGGATAGGTGACGTTTCACAGAGTGCCTATTTTTTTGTATGCTGAGTTACTCCAGCACTTTGTGTCTTCTTTTGTAAATGGGCATCTGCAGTTCCTGGCATTCACAATCTACAGAGCCAACCTCACTTCCCATCTGTGTGATGTATTAATGTGAGTAATGTTGCTGTGATAAGATACAGAACATGGATAATGATAAGTGGATGAATCCCTGGGGTGAATCACAGATCAGTAAGGTCTTCATTCACTATCCACCCATGAATAACCTTCCAGCTCCTGCCCTGCTGTCTGGTTTAGCAGCGGACAGTTTTATTAAACAACGTTTCATCAAATGTCTATTGTTTAAATACTGAATGAAAATGGACAAGCTGTGATATCCGCGCACCTGTTATTTACTATAAATATCCTATTTAATTTGTCAGTGGCAGCTTGCCGTTTCCAGGTCATCGTGGATGACCAATGAATCATATATGTGTGTATGTGTGTGTGTATGTATATGAGGACACTCACGTTATCCCCTATAATAACAGACGTTTCCTCACAACTATTGTTATCTAATCTACTCGACTTTAACAGTCAGGAGTTATGAGCTGTGTAGCAAGCTGGTTTATGCCAAAGACAGACACTAAATACTAGACTGAAGAAGGGTCTCGTCCCCAAACGTCACCCATTCCTTCTCAATAGACAACAGACAATAGACAATAGGTGCAGGAGGAGGCCATTCGGCCCTTTGAGCCAACACCGCCATGCAATGTGATCATGGCTGATCATTCTCAATCAGTACCCCGTTCCTGCCTTCTCCCCATTCTCCCCACAGATGCTGCCTGACCCGCTGAGTTACTCCAGCACTCTGTGTCTATGTTCAGAGTAATCAGCTAGTGCCACACAGCCAGGACAAGCTGCAAGACGTTAGCATGCTGTGAATTCCCTGGAACTGGCAGTGACTGTGAGCTGTGTTGGGCACTCTGCCATCTAGGTGTTGCTTGGCAGTGCGTTATTCGTGAGCGTGCACCTCAATACCACCTGCCCATAGCTCCAGACATCAACGTCAGTGGTTTGTCCCCCGACCACATGCCATGTATATATATTAACGGGGTTCAGCATGCCCTCTATATAACTTTACAGAACAGCAGGAAATGTTGAATACTGGATCCATTCCACTAAACCTCATCTGTGTTCAATGTTGTAACTTGCACTGAATGTTGTCCCTGTATCTGTGCCCTGTATCTGCGCCCTGTATCTGCGCCCTGTATCTGCGCCCTGTATCTGCGCCCTGTATCTGCGCCCTGTATCTGTGCTTTTTAACCGTGTGTTTTCTTTTCTTGGTCTGGATCGTGCGTAAAGAAAAGTTTTTCACTTTACCTCGGTACGCCTGACAATAAGAATCTAAACTAAAGTATTTATTTTGGAGCAAAGGGGCAAATGGTCCCAGCTCAGCCCAGCAGCCTGTTGAGTGTGGAGGGGTGGGGGAGGGGCCTGTTGAGTGTGGAGGGGTGGGGGAGGGGCCTGTTGAGTGTGGAGGGGTGGGGGAGGGGCCTGTTGAGTGTGGAGGGGTGGGGGAGGGGCCTGTTGAATGTGGAGGGGTGGGGGAGGGGCCTATTGAGTGTGGAGGGGTGGGGGGAGGGGCCTATTGAGTGTGGAGGGGTGGGGGGAGGTGCCTATTGACAATAGACAATAGACAATAGGTGCAGGAGTAGGCCATTCAGCCCTTCGAGCCAGCACCGCCATTCAATGCGATCATGGCTGATCACTCTCAATCAGTACCCCGTTCCTGCCTTCTCCCCATACCCCCTCACTCCGCTATCCTTAAGAGCTCTATCCAGCTCTCTCTTGAAAGCATCCAACGAACTGGCCTCCACTGCCTTCTGAGGCAGAGAATTCCACACCTTCACCACTCTCTGACTGAAAAAGTTCTTCCTCATCTCCGTTCTAAATGGCCTACCCCTTATTCTTAAACTGTGGCCCCTTGTTCTGGACTCCCCCAACATTGGGAACATGTTTCCTGCCTCTAATGTGTCCAATCCCCTAATTATCTTATATGTTTCAATAAGATCCCCCCTCATCCTTCTAAATTCCAGTGTATACAAGCCCAATCGCTCCAGCCTTTCAACATACGACAGTCCCGCCATTCCGGGAATTAACCTAGTGAACCTACGCTGCACGCCCTCAATAGCAAGAATATCCTTCCTCAAATTTGGAGACCAAAACTGCACACAGTACTCCAGGTGCGGTCTCACCAGGGCCCGGTACAACTGTAGAAGGACCTCTTTGCTCCTATACTCAACTCCTCTTGTTACGAAGGCCAACATTCCATTGGCTTTCTTCACTGCCTGCTGTACCTGCATACTTCCTTTCATTGACTGATGCACTAGGACACCCAGATCTCGTTGAACTCCCCCTCCTCCTAACTTGACACCATTCAGATAATAATCTGCCTTTCTATTCTTACTTCCAAAGTGAATAACCTCACACTTATCCACATTAAACTGCATCTGCCATGTATCCGCCCACTCACACAACCTGTCCAAGTCACCCTGCAGCCTTATTGCATCTTCCTCACAATTCACACTACCCCCCAGCTTAGTATCATCTGCAAATTTGCTAATGGTACTTTTAATCCCTTCGTCTAAGTCATTAATGTATATCATAAATAGCTGGGGTCCCAGCACCGAACCTTGCGGTACCCCACTGGTCACTGCCTCCCATTCCGAAAGACACCCATTTATCCCCACTCTTTGCTTTCTGTCTGTCAACCAATTTTCTATCCATGTCAGTACCCTACCCCCAATACCATGTGCCCTAATTTTGCCCACTAATCTCCTATGTGGGACCTTGTCGAAGGCTTTCTGAAAGTCGAGGTACACCACATCCACTGACTCTCCCCTGTCAATTTTCCTAGTTACATCCTCAAAAAATTCCAGTAGATTTGTCAAGCATGATTTCCCCTTCGTAAATCCATGCTGACTCGGAATGATCCTGTTACTGCTATCCAAATGCTCAGCAATTTCGTCTTTTATAATTGACTCCAGCATCTTCCCCACCACTGATGTCAGACTAACTGGTCTATAATTACCTGTTTTCTCTCTCCTCTCCTTGCTATCCTCCAATCCACAGGAACTGATCCTGAATCTATAGAACATTGAAAATTGAGTGTGGAGGGGTGGGGGAGGGGCCTATTGAGTGTGGAGGGGTGGGGGAGGGGCCTGTTGAGTGTGGAGGGGTGGGGGAGGGGCCTATTGAGTGTGGAGGGGTGGGGGGGAGGGGCCGGGGCCTATTGAGTGTGGAGGGGTGGGGGGGAGGGGCCTATTGAGTGTGGAGGGGTGGGGGGAGGGGCCTATTGAGTGTGGCGGGGGGGGGGGGAAGGGCCTGTTGAGTGGGTGGGGGGAGGAGGGAAGGGCCTGTTGAGTGGGGGGGGGGGTGGGGGGGGGGAGGGCCTGTTGAGTGTGGGGGGGGGGAAGGGCCTGTTGAGTGGGGGGGGGGGTGGGGGGGGTGGGGGGTGGGTGGGGGGGGTGGGGGGTGGGTGGGGGGTGGGGGGGTGGGTGGGTGGGGGGGGGGTGGGTGGGTGGGGGGGGGTGGGGGGGGGTGGGTGGGTGGGTGGGTGGGTGGGTGGTGGGGGGGGTGGGGGGGGGTGGGGGGGTGGGTGGTGGGGGGGTGGGGGGTTGGGGGGGGGTGGGTGGGTGGGTGGGGGGGGTGGGTGGGTGGGTGGGTGGGGTGGGGGGGGTGGGGGGGGTGGGGGGGTGCGGGGGTGGGGGAGGTGGGGGGGGTGGGGGGGGTGGGGGGGGTGGGGGGGTGGGGGGGTGGGGAGGTGGGGGGGGAAGGGCCTGTTGAGTGTGGGGGTGGGGGGGGGGGGGTGGGGGGGTGGGGGGGTGGGGGGGGGTGGGGGGGTGGGGGGGGGTGGGGGGGGGGGGCTGGGTGGGGGTGGGGGGGGGGAGGGCTGTGTCCTAGTGCCTGACTCGATATGTAAAGCAGGAATCAACAATAAAGGTGTAAAATCAAATCTGCACATGAGATGCATGAGGTTGTGTTTCATTGCAATGTTTCTGTTTGCTCTAAGGTAGACACAGAGTGCTGAAGTAACTCAGCGGGTCAGGCAGCATCTGTGGAGAACATGGATAGATGACGTTTCACAGAGTGCTGGAGTAACTCAGCGGGTCAGGCAGCATCTGTGGAGAGAAGGACTGGGTGATGTTTCGGGTCGAGACCCTTCTTCAGACTGTCTGTCGGTTTGCTATCTGCTGTGCGAGTCTACCTCCTGGTGATGTTGACAACCGCTGTTGGGTAAGCATGGTTTGTCTTATTCTGTTCAGATGGGACTGTGGTCTGGGCCTGAACACAGGTGAGTTGAGTGTAAGGGACACATGTGGGGAGATGCCATACACAGGCCTCAGTGTTACCCTCAGCTTGCTTGAGTGCAGCGTTCTTTGCAACAAGCCCCAGGATTGTCATCTCACGTTTATGGAGGTTTCACAAATCAGCGTGTGTAGGAGCTGCTGGGCAGATTCCAGATACAAACTCTAATTCCACAGACATCCTCACGTTTGTGTTTCACATTGTCTATTGATGCATGCCCGCCTGGTTTGACATCAGCTCTGCCCAAGACAGCAAGAGATCGCAGAGTTGTTTCCATCCCACACAGCGTTCACATATCAACTTCACAAACGCTTCACGCTGCCTCGTGAAAATACCCAACATTATCAACGATGGACTGAGTTTAGATGATCAGCCATGATCATAGTGAATGGTGGTGCTGGCTCAAAGGGCTGAATGGCCTCCTCTTGCACCTATTTTGCTATGTTTCGATATTTCTAAAGACCATTTGCACATCTACCCCTTGTAGGGCAAGGACACAAAAGCTTGAAAGTAAGTGAGCAGATTTTAAACAGCTTCTACCTGCAGCTCGTTCCTTACACCCACCCCCTTCTGTGAAAACGTTGGTCCTCTCACCTTAAACCTATGTCCTCTGGTTCTTGGTACCTTTACCCTGGGAAACAGTCTCTGTACATCTACCCCACGAATTCCCCTCATGATCTTTAGACTTTAGAGATACAGCGTGAAAACAGGCCCTTCGGCCCACCGAGTCCATGCCGACCAGCGATCAGCCTATAGGCTCACACTACCCTACTCACCAGGGACTATTCATAATTGTTTTACCAAAGCCATTTAACCTACAAACCTGCACATCTTTAGAGTGTGGGAAGAAACCGGAGCACCCGGAGAAAACCACATGGTCACGGGGAGAAGGTACAAACTCTATACAGACAGCACCGTGTGTAGGAGCTGCTGGATCAAACCCGGGTCTCTGTCGCTGTGAGGCAGCAGCACTACCTGCTGCACCATCATGCCCACCCTTAACACACCTTAGAAACCTTTATAAAGGTGAAAAAAGCACATCGGATTTTTGCTTCCACAAGCTGAAGCATAGAATATATGGGTTAGGATGCCTCATTACAACTGTGTATAACATGAGTTAGGCCATACCTGGACAGTGCTGGTAACGACACCATTGGGAGAAGGTGGAGGAGGGAATGATGGAGGACAGGGGTAACTGTCTGAACCAACACAGCACTGGCAGTTACACAAGACTAGAGAACGGTGGGCACAGGAGCCCTCTGTAGCAACAGCTTTACTTACGGGTGTCACTACACTTACAGCATTAATACTGGACTTACAGCATTAATACTGGACTTACAGCACTAATACTGGACTTACAGCACTAATACTGGACTTACAGCACTAGTACTGGACTTACAGCACTAATACTGGACTTACAGCATTAATACTGGACTTACAGCATTAATACTGGACTTACAGCACTAATACTGGACTTACAGCACTAATACTGGACTTACAACACTAGTACTGGACTTACAGCACTAATATTGGACTTACAGCATTAATACTGGACTTACAGCATTAATACTGGACTTACAGCACTAGTACTGGACTTAGAGCACTAATACTGGACTTACAGCACTAATACTGGACTTACAGCACTAATATTGGAGTTACAGCATTAATACTGGACTTACAGCACTAATACTGGAGTTACAGCATTAATACTGGACTTACAGCACTAATACTGGAATTACAGCATTAATACTGGACTTACAGCACTAATACTGGAGTTACAGCATTAATACTGGAGTTACAGCATTAATACTGGACTTACAGCACTAATACTGGTTACAGCATTAATACTGGACTTACAGCATTAATACTGGTCTTACAGCATTAATACTGGTCTTACAGCATTAATACTAGACTTCTACTTCTTCCCTCTTTAGCCCCCTGGGTCATGGCTGACCATGGGTGCTGCATCCCAGTTGGCTGCTTGCTCCACACCTCGGCTAGAGCAGCGTTGCTTGTGGCTGAAGAGACCAATGTGGGAGTGACCGTCTCTGTGGCGAAGGTCACGTTTGTGTGTGGTCTCTGGTCTGTTGAAGTTGCTGTGCTCCTTTCTGCGTGCCCGCTTGTCTGCCGCTGCGATCATCAGTTTCTCTTCCCCCATTTTGAGATGTTGGTCAGGGTACCTCTCTCTCCATCTCGTGGGGTCAGCTGCAAGGCTCTCCCAGGACTCCACATCGATGTCGAGCACCTTCAAATCTCTCTTGCAGACATCCTTGTAACGTAGCTGGGGGCGGCCGATGGTTCTCCTCCCAGATGTCAGCTCCCCATAGAGGATGTCTTGTGGGATACGGCCATCCTCCATGGGGTGGACATGGCCCAGCCACCACAGCCTGTGCTGCCTGAGTAGAGCAGACATACTCGGAAGGCCAGCGCCAGACAGAATCTCAGCGTTGGACACTCTGTCTTGCCCAGATATACCCAGGATGCGCCGGATGCTTCTATGGTGGAAGGTGTTGAGTTTTCTCTCAAGTCTGGCATATGTAGTCCATGTCTCACTGCCGTACAGCAGCATGTCGTTGACACAGGTGTTGTAGACTGCTATCTTTGTCTTCACTGTCAGCTTTGGATTGGTCCACACTCGAGTTGTGAGGCGAGCGAGAGTTGTAGCTGCCTTCCCGATCCTCCTGTCAATCTCTGTGTCCAAGGAGAGGTTGTTGGTGATGGTGGAGCCGAGGTACGTGAACTGATGGACGGCATCGAGTTCGTAGTCGTCGATGGTGATGACAGGCGGTGCCTCTGTATCCTGTTCCAGGACATTCGTCTTCTTCAGTCTGATGGTCAGCCCAAAGTCCTTGCGAGCCCGATAGAAGCGGTCCATCAGTGACTGTAGTTCCTGCTGGGTGTGGGACACAACTGCTGCGTCATCGGTGAACAACATGTCTCTGATGAGAGCTTCAGGTACTTTTGTCTTGGCTCGGAGGCGGGTGAGGTTGAAGAGGCTGCCGTCTGATCTAGTACGCAGGTAGATCCCCTCTGTTGCTGAAGGCATGTTTCAGGAGCAGAGCGAAGAAAATCCCAAAGAGTGTGGGAGCGAGGACACAGCCTTGTTTGACATCACTGCGGATGTCGAAGGGCTCCAAGAAACTGCCATTGAACTGCACTGTCCCCTTCGTGTTGATGTGGAAGGATTCTATCATGCTCTGCAGTTTTGGTGGGCAGCTGATCTCTGGGAGAGCCTTGAATAGGCCATCTCTGCTGACCAAGTCGAACGCCTTGGTGAGGTCAATGAAAGCAATATACAGGGGCATCCGCTGTTCTCTGCGCTTCTCCTGGAGCTGGCGAAGGGAGAAGACCATGTCTACTGTTGACCTTCCAGCTGGGAAACCGCACTGACTCTGGGTGGACACGTTCTGCCAGCTTCTGCAGGCGGATCAAGATGACCCGAGCAAAGACCTTGCCCACGATGTTGAGGAGGGAGATGCCTCGGTAGTTGTTGCAGTCGCTTCACTCACCCTTGTTCTTGTCGAGGGTAATGATCGTGGCATCCCTCATGTCCTGCGGTACAGCTCCTTCTTGCCAGCACTGGCAGAGGACTTCATGCAGAGGAAGCAGTAAGGTAGT
This sequence comes from Rhinoraja longicauda, assembly GCF_053455715.1. Lineage (NCBI taxonomy): Eukaryota > Metazoa > Chordata > Chondrichthyes > Rajiformes > Arhynchobatidae > Rhinoraja > Rhinoraja longicauda. Next base: position 1,054,970 of record NC_135966.1, on the reverse strand, counting down.
CTTGCAGTGCTTGATCATGTCAGGGGGAATCCCCTCGCTGCCTGGGGCCTTGCCTGAGGCCAGGCTGTCAATGGCCTTGCTGAGCTCTTCTACCGTCGGCTCTCCATCTAACTCATCCATGGGTCGGCAGGCACTCGATGGCATCAAGGGCTGAGGAGCACACAGTGTTCTCTCTCTCTCGAGTAGAGGTCGGAGTAGTGTTCCACCCATCTCTCCATCTGCTGGCATTTGTCTGTGATTACCTCCCCACTGGAGGGTTTGAGGGGGGCTGTCTTGCTCTGGACTGGTCCTAATGCCTTCTTAACGCCATTGTATATTCCCCTGATGTTCCCTGTTATGGCGGCCATCTGGATGTCCTCACTGAGCTATGTCCAGTACTCATTGGCACAATGCCTGGCAGTCTGCTGACCCTTGCTCCTGGCAGCCCTGTTATGGTGGCCGTCTGGATGTCCTCACTGAGCTATGTCCAGTACTCATTGGCACAATGCCTGGCAGTCTGCTGACCCTTGCTCCTGGCAGCCCTGTTATGGCGACCGTCTGGATGTCCTCACTGAGCTATGTCCAGTACTCATTGGCACAATGCCTGGCAGTCTGCTGACCCTTGCTCCTGGCAGCCCTGTTATGGCGGCCGTCTGGATGTCCTCACTGAGCTATGTCCAGTACTCATTGGCACAAGGCCTGGCAGTCTGCTGACCCTTGCTCCTGGCAGCCCTGAGGATCTGCAGGTTCTTCTCGTTGGCTGACCGCTTGTACTCGGCTAGGGCGGCACGCTTGGCTTCTATGACAATAGACAATAGGTGCAGGAGGAGGCCATTCGGCCCTTCGACCCAGCACTGCCATTCAATGTGATCATGGCTGATCATTCTCAATCAGAACCCCATTCCTGCCTTCTCCCCATACCCCCTGACTCCGCTATCCTTAAGAGCTCTATCTAGCTCTCTCTTGAATGCATTCAGAGAATTGGCCTCCACTGCCTTCTGAGGCAGAGAATTCCACAGATTCACAACTCTCTGACTGAAAACATTTTTCCTCATCTCAGTTCTAAATGGCCTACCCCTTATTCTTAAACTGGGGCCCCTGGTTCTGGACTCCCCCAACATTGGGAACATGTTTCCTGCCTCTAACGTGTCCAACCCCTTAATAATTTTATACGTTTCGATAAGATCTCCTCTCATCCTTCTAAATCCCAGTGTATACAAGCCTAGTCGCTCCAGTCTTTCAACATACGACAGTCCCGCCATTCCGGGAATTAACCTAGTGAACCTATGCTGCACACACTCAATAGCAAGAATATCCTTCCTCAAATTTGGAGACCAAAACTGCACACAGTACTCCAGGTGCGGTCTCACTAGGGCCCTGTACAACTGCAGAAGGACAGTAGTACATCTCGGTCGACTTGGCCTCAAACCAGTGTTGTGTGTTTGAGATCTCCTTCCCAAAGCTAGCCAAGGCTGTGTGGTGCATGGTGTCCCGTAGAGTTCCCCACTTCTCTGTTGCAGTCTCCAGGACACGAGGTGCCAAGTTCTCTCGCAAAAGCCTCTGCAAACTGTCGCACGAGGTGTGGATGGGGCATCAGGCTGACATCGATGCGGGGTTTCCCCTGATTCTTGGTACGGTAGAACCTCTTTGGTTGCAGCCTGATCTTGCAACACACCAAGGAGTGGTCTGTGTGGCAGTCCGTACTGTGGTAGGAGCGTGTGTGGAGAATGTTCTTGAGGGCAGCACGTCTGACTAGGATCAGATCCAGTTGATGCCAATGCTTTGAGTGTGGGTGCCTCCAGGATACCTTGTGCTGGGACTTTGTCTGGAGGTACGAGTTGGCAATGCACAGCTCGAGCAGTGGCTGTCCGTTCTCATTCATTTTGCCCACACCACACTGCCCAAGGCAGGAAGACCATGATTCGTGGTCTGCGCCCACTCTGGCGATGAAGTCGCCCAAGAGAACAAGTTCTTCCTTGCTGGGGATGCTGCTGATGATGGATGTGAGGTTCTCGTAGAACTGGTCCTTTGTGTGTGATGTGGAGGACAGTGTCGGGGCATACACGCTGACAAGGGTGACTGGGCCTGCGGTGGTGTTGAGGCAGAGAGTCAGGAGTCGCTCTGAGCCATTGCTGCCTGGTCCCACCTGGTCAACCATGTTCAGCAGGCTGTTCCTTACTGTGAAGCCTACTCCGTGGTCTCTGGGCTCGTCAGAGTCCTTCCCCTGTCAGTGTGCCCGAGTCTGCCAGCCTTGTTTCCTGAAGGGTGCCTATGTCTACGTCGAGTCTCTTGAGCGCGTTGTTTATAACAGCTGTTTTCCTGGAATCGCTGATGTCCTGTGGGTTTCCAGAGAGACCGGTCATCATTGGGACATTCCAAGCTCCCAGTGTTAGAGCCGGTCTTGTTTGACGTGTCCTTTTGTTGGCAGGTGCGATGGTTGTGATCTGCTGTTGGGATGGTCCCTAATCCCCGTGCATCCAGTGAGGATAGCAGGCCCTGGTGGGATAGCACCTTATTGGCTGGGAGCTGCCCAGCTTGAGGTGGGCTTGATCTGAACATCCCTCCCACCGTCAGGAGCCCCCCCTGGCGCCAGTCTAGCGGTGACTTGTAACCGGTAACTGCTGCTCCCCGTGTTGTGTCGATGCTGCAGGTGAAGCAGGTAAACCTCTCCAGGCTGTAGGTGTAGGTGTGCAGTGATGTGTGGTCAGGTGCCAGCCTGGGCGATGCCATATGAAGGGCAGTGGACAGGTGTCATAGACCTGCAAGGGGAGATAGACTCTCCCACCCCCACAAGTCTGGGGCAGATGAGGATCGTCAGCCTGGGAAGGCAGTCCATCTAGGACAGGGACAACTCTGATCTAAAACCTCCACTGCCTTGTGGCCATGTCCAGTCATGGACAACGCTCCAGGAGTAAACCTCAAGGAAATCCGCAGTGGGAGTCACTGGGACAGTGGGTCGTTTTCCACACCTGGTTCTGACAGCTCCTGCAACAGCGCTGGTGCCAAACTGGAATGGCTCTGCTGTTCCTTTGGATCAATCAGTGACGTGGAGAGGGGGGACGTGCTGCATGGGCAACAGCCTGTCCTTCATATGGCATCGCCCAGGCTTGCAATACTGGACACAGCACTAATACTGGACACACAGCACTAATACTGGACACACAGCACTAATACTGGACACACAGCACTAATGCTGCACTAATACTGGACACACAGCACTAATACTGCACTAATACTGGACTTACAGCACTAATACTGGACTTACAGCACTAATATTGGACACACAGCACTAATACTGGACACACAGCACTAACACTGGACACACAGCACTAATACTGCACTAATACTGGACTTACAGCACTAATACTGGACACACAGCACTAATACTGGACACACAGTACTAATGCTGCACTAATACTGGACACACAGCACTAATACTGCACTAATACTGGACACACAGCACTAATACTGGACACACAGCACTAATACTGGACACACAGCACTAATACTGGACACACAGTACTAATGCTGCACTAATACTGGACACACAGCACTAATACTGCACTAATACTGGACTTACAGCACCAATACTGGACTTACAGCACTAATACTGGACTTACAGCACTAATACTGGACTTACAGCACTAATACTGGACTTACAGCATTAATACTGAACTTACAGCACTAATACTGGACTTACAGCATTAATACTGGACACACAGCACTAATACTGGACACACAGCACTAATACTGGACTTACAGCACTAATACTGGACTTACAGCACTAATACTGGACATACAGCACTAATACAGGACTTACAACATTAATACTGGACACACAGCACTAATACTGGACACACAGCACTAATACTGGACTTACAGCACTAATACTGGACTTACAGCACTAATACTGGACATACAGCACTAATATTGGACACACAGCACTAATACTGGACACGCAGCACTAATGCTGCACCAATACTGGACTTACAGCATTAATACTGGACTTACAGCACTAATACTGGACTTACAGCACTAATATTGGACCTACAGCACTAATACTGGACTTACAGCACTAATACTGGACACACAGCATTAATACTGGACTTACAGCACTAATATTGGACTTACAGCACTAAATACTGGACTTACAGCACTAAAACTGGACATACAGCATTAATACTGGACGTACAGCACTAATACTGGACTTACAGCACTAATACTGGACTTACAGCACTAATACTGGACTTACAGTACTAATGCTGCACTAATACTGGACACACAGCACTAATGCTGCACCAATACTGGACTTACAGCATTAATACTGGACTTACAGCACTAATACTGGACTTACAGCACTAATATTGGATCAACAGCATTAATACTGGAATTACAGCACTAATATTGGACTTACAGCACTAATACTGGACTTACAGCACTAATATTGGACCAACAGCATTAATACTGGACTTACAGCACTAATATTGGACTTACAGCACTAATACTGGACTTACAGCACTAATACTGGACTTACAGCACTATTGGTGTCACTGGACGTACAACACTAATGCTATGGTGACAGCAGTAATGCTGGACTTACAGCATTAAATCTGGAGTAACAGCATTAATACTGGAGTAACAGCATTAATACTGGAATAACAGCATTAATACTGGTAACAGCACTAATGCTGGACATACACCATTAATACTGGAGTTACATCATTAATACTGGGCTTACAGCATTTATACTGGAGATACAGCATTAATATTAGACACAGCATTAATACTGGAATAACAGCACTATTACTGGGGTTACAGCATTAATACTGGAGTAACAGCACTAATGTTGGAGTTACAGCACTAATACTGGAGTTACAGCACTAATACTGGAGTTACAGCACTAATACTGGAGTTACAGCACTAATACTGGACATACAGCACTAATATTGGACACACAGCACTAATACTGGACACGCAGCACTAATACTGGACTCACAGCACTAATACTGGACACAGCACTAATACTGGAGACACAGCACTAATGCTGCACCAATACTGGACTTACAGCATTAATACTGGACATACAGCACTAATACTGGACTTACAGCACTAATATTGGTGACGTTTCACAGGGTGCTGGAGTAACTCAGCGGGTCAGGCAGCATCTGTGGAGAGAAAGAATGGGTGAAAGTTTCGAGTCGAGACCCTTCTTCCGGATCCTTTAACAGTATGTGTAACTTTCACCCATTCCTTCTCTCCACAGATGCTGCCTGACCCGCTGAGTTACTCCAGCACTCTGTGAAACGTCACCTATCCATGTTCTCCACAGATGCTGCCTGACCTGCTGAGTTACTCCAGCACTCAGTGTCTAGGTTCCCGTTAAATCTCTCCCCTGTCACCTTAAGCCTGCACCCTCTAGTTTTAGAATCCTCTACTCTAGGGGTGTTCACAGTATCCATGCCCCTTGTAGACTAGAGGATGGCACCTAAAACACTGCTGGTGACTGGTGTGCACTGACTCAGTCCTTTATTCTTGTGCTTAGTATGATTGTGCCTCATTTAGTGTGGTTTTAATTTTAGAGATAAGGTGCAGGAACAGGCCCTTCAGCCCACTGCGTTCAGTTACAGTTGAGTTTATTGTCACGTGTACAGTGAAAAGCTTTTGTTGCGTGCTGACCAGCCAGCGGAAAGACAACACATGATTACAATCGAGCCGTTTACAGTGTACAGATACATGATAAGGGAATAGCGTTCAGTGCGTGGTAAAGGATAGTCCGAGGGTCTCCAGTGAGGTAGATAGTAGTTCAGCACTGCTCTCTGGTTGTGGTAGGATGGTTCCGTTGCCTGATAACAGCTGGGAAGGAACTGTCCCTGAATCTGGAGGTGTGCACTTTCACACGAGTCCGTGACGGCCAGCGATCCCTACACATTAACACCATCCTACACACTCCAGGGACCATTTTGTGTTCATCCCAAGCCAATTACCCCACAAACCGCCACGTCTTTGGAGCGTTGATGTGTGTGTAGTAGGATTGTCACTGACTGTTTGCAGGAAAAGAATTGACTTCCATCTGTGCGTGTGACAACACAGTGCCATAGAATGCACAGTACTAGTGATCATCGTCATAGACTCATAGACAGTAGGTGCAGGGGGAGGCCATTCGGCACTTCGAGTCAGCACCGCCATTCACTGTGATCATGGCTGATCATCCACAATCAGTAACCCGTGCCTGCCTTCTCCCCATATCCCTTGATTCCACTAGCCCCTAGACCTCTAACTCTCTTTTAAATCCATCCAGTGAATTGGCCTCCACTGCCCTCTGTGGCAGAGAATTCCACAAATTCACAACTCTCTGGGTGAAAAAGTTTTAAGGGCGGCACGGTGGCGCAGAGGTAGAGTTGCTGCCTTACAGCGAATGCAGCGCCGGAGACCCGGGTTCCATCCCGACTACGGGCGCCGTCTGTACGGAGTTTGTACGTTCTCCCCGTGACCTGCGTGGGTTTTCTCCGAGATCTTCGGTTTCCTCCCACACTCCAAAGACGTGCAGGTTTGTAGGTTAGTTGTCTTGGTAACTGTTTTTTAAAAATTGTCCCTCGTGGGTATGGGAGAGTGTTAGTGTGTGGGGAACACTGGTCGGCATGGACCCGATGGGCCGAAGGGCCTGTTTCCGCGATGTATCTCTAATCTAAACTAAACTAAACTGATGAGAATGAGTTACTGGGAGGGATTTGGCCGGGAGGCCCAGGAACCACTAATACCTGCTATCTTGTCATCCCCAGCCAGTCCCAGAGGCTGATCTTCATGCATCTTTTAACACTTCTCTAATCTGTTTGTAGACTTGTTGGCTAGAGTATTCAGTTGCACTCAAAGCCTCTTTGACTCAGTCCGTGTGCCGCGTGGAGCGTTCTACTGACAGCATGCCTTTGTTGATGAGCTCAGTGTGTAACAGGGTTTGGTTTGGTTCAGAGATACAGCACGGAAACTGAGGAGATCTTATCGAAACGTATAAGATTATTAAGGTGTTGGACACGTTAGAGGCAGGAAACATGTTCCCAATGTTGGGGGAGTCCAGAACCAGGGGCCACAGTTTAAGAATAAGGGGTAGGCCATTTAGAACTGAGATGAAGAAAAACCTTTTCAGTTAGAGAGTTGTGAATCTGTGGAATTCACTGCCTCAGAAGGCAGTGGAGGCCAATTCTCTGAATGCATTCAAGAGAGAGCTGGATAGAGCTCTTAAGGATAGCGGAGTCAGGGGGTATGGGGAGAAGGCAGGAACGGGGTACTGATTGAGAATGATCAGCCATGATCACATTGAATGGCGGTGCTGGGTCGAAGGGCCGAATGGCCTCCTCCTGCACCTATTGTCTATTGTCTATCATCTATCGTTTGTCTACCCCAGTGAAGCCCCATCAAGGCCGACACTCGGTACCTTCTGTAGACGGGTGGAAATGGGCAAGGATGATTGATGATGACCTGGGCAGATGTAGATGATTGGGGAATAAGTTGTTGTAAATATTCATGCGAGCTTTTCTGTGCTTCGAGAGGGAGATTGGTAGGAGTAATGTTTCAAATAACAAATAGGGTCCTGGTGAGACCACACCTGGAGTACTGTGTGCAATTGTACAGGGCCCTGGTGAGACCACACCTGGAGTACTGTGTGCAGTTGTACAGGGTCCTGGTGAGACCACACCTGGAGTACTGTGTGCAGTTGTACAGGGCCCTGGTGAGACCACATCTGGAGTACTGTGTGCAGTTGTACAGGGCCCTGGTGAGACCACATCTGGAGTACTGTGTGCAGTTGTACAGGGCCTTGGTGAGACCACATCTGGAGTACTGTGTGCAGTTGTACAGGGCCCTGGTGAGACCACACCTGGAGTACTGTGTGCAGTTGTACAGGGCCCTGGTGAGACCACACCTGGAGTACTGTGTGCAGTTGTACAGGGCCCTGGTGAGACCACATCTGGAGTACTGTGTGCAGTTGTACAGGGCCCTGGTGAGACCACATCTGGAGTACTGTGTGCAGTTGTACAGGGCCCTGGTGAGACCACATCTGGAGTACTGTGTGCAGTTGTACAGGGCCCTGGTGAGACCACATCTGGAGTACTGTGTGCAGTTGGTCAGGGCCCTGGTGAGACCACACCTGGAGTACTGTGTGCAGTTGTACAAGGGCCCTGGTGAGAGCACATCTGGAGTACTGTGTGCAGTTGTAAAGGGCCCTGGTGATACCACAACTGGATTATTGTTTGCTGTTTTGGTCTCCTAATGTGAGGAAGGACATCCTTGCTATTGAGGCAGTGCAGCGTAGGTTCACAAGCTTAATTCCTGGGATGGAGGGACTGTCATGCGAGGAAAGATTGGAAAGACTGGGCTTGTATTCACCGGAGTTTAGAAGGATGAGAGGGAATCTTATAGAGACATATAAAATTATAAAAGGACTGGACAAGCTAGATGCAGGACAATGTTTCCAATGTTGGGGGAGTCCAGAACCAGGGGCCACAGTCTAAGAATAAAGGGGAGGCCATTTAAAACTGAGGTGAGAAGAAACTTGTTCACCCAGAGAGTTGTGAATTTGTGGAATTCTCTGCCACAGAGGGCAATGGAGGCCGATTCATTGGATGAATTTAAAAGAGAGTTCGATAGAGCTCTAGGGGCTAGTGGAATCAAGGGATATGGGGAGAAGGCAGGCACGGGTTACTGATTGTGGATGATCAGCCATGATCACAATGAATGGCGGTACTGGCTCGAAGGGCCAAATGGCCTCCTCCTGCACCTATTTTATGTTTCTATGTAAAACCAGATGCACTGAGGAATCTTTTATTAAATATGTTTCATGGAGATACGAACAACTGTGGAAAACAGATTGATGGCAGTCAATGTGATAGATCCTTGGCACAGTGTATAATCTACCCAAGGGACTATCTGACTGTGCAATTACACATCGCACAATCCGTCACCATTACCACAAACACAAGTTTCTGAACTAACGCTCCCCTTTTAATAGGATAAAACTTCACAGATGCTTCTTTGAAGTTCACCAGTTGAGTATAGCCAAGTTAACAAAAGTGGAACTGAGTCAGAAATGAATGATTCCTGAAAATGCAACTCAGCATGGTTGTGATGTTGGCCCAATCCACACTCCATTCAAAAGAAGGCTTCACCTAGATCGGGGCGTCACGGTGGCGCAGCGGTAGAGTTGCTGCCTTCCACCCCTTGCAGTGCCAGAGACCCGGGTTCCATCCCGTCTACGGGCGCTGTCTGTACGGAGTTTGTACGTTCTCACCGTGCCTGCATGGGTTTTCTCCGAGATCTTTGGTTTTCTCCCACACTCCAAAGACCTACAGGTTTGTAGGTTAATTGGCTTGGTATAAATGTTAATTGTCCCTAGTGTGTGTAGGATAGTGTTAATGTGCGGGGATCGCTGGTGTCAGGGGTTAAGGGGAGAAGGCAGGAGAATGGGATTGGGAGGGAGAGATAGATCAGCCGTGATTGAATGGTGGAGTAGACTTGATGGGCTGAATGGCCTCATTCTGCTCCAATTCCTTCTGACTTTATGGCCTTATGAGAACACTTTGTGCTGCTGCCCCATTGTATACAACATAAAAAGCCATGTCTCTGATACTGTGACTGTTCACAAGATCATCAGTTATCAGAGTAGAACTCGGCCCTTCGGCCCATCGATTCTACACCATTCAATCGTGGCTGATCTCTGCCTCCTAATCCCATTTTCCTGCCTTCTCCCCGTAATCCTTGACAACCGTTCTGATCAAGGATTTTTAAAATATCCGTAGAAACCTTTGCTATCCTCTTTGGAGACTGTTGTATCAAACTGTGCCTTAGTAATACTGAGAATCAATATTTTTGGAATTGAACACAAAGCTGTGGTAATTGGTACTTACTTATGCAGCTTAATTGAAGCACATATCCCTGCAAAACTCTCTATTGAATTAGGATTGTGCGGAGAGTTTGCAACTGTCTTTCAATAGATCATTAAGGCCTCTTCCTGGAACTGGTGTCTTGTTGATGAATTAGGCAGTTTTCCTCAAAATCTTGTGTGGGTTCAGAGTGGCATGTAGCTGTACAATATCATTACAAACACGCACTTAAAGATGAAGTAATTTTAATTAATCACTAACAGTGAATCTCAGACTGCAAGATGCCAAGGCAGTCACTGAATGTACCTTTAGACTTACACAATAGACAATAGACAATAGGTGCAGGAGGAGGCCATTCGGCCCTTCGAGCCAGCACTGCCATTCAATGTGATCATGGCTGATCATTCTCAATCAGTACCCCGCTCCTGCCTTCTCCCCATACCCCCTGACTCCGCTATCCTTAAGAGCTCTATCTAGCTCTCTCTTGAATGCATTCAGCGAATTGGCCTCCACTGCCTTCTGAGGCAGAGAATTCCACAGATTCACAACTCTCTGACTGAAAAAGTTTTTCCTCATCTCAGTTCTAAATGGTCTACCCCTTATTCGTAAACTGTGGCCCTTGGTTCTGGACTCCCCCAACATTGGGAACATGTTTCCTGCCTCTAACGTGTCCAACCCCTTAATAATCTTATACGTTTCGATAAGATCTCCTCTCATCCTTCTAAATTCCAGTGTATACAAGCCTAGTCGCTCCAGTCTTTCAACATATGACAGTCCCGCCATTCCGGGAATTAACCTAGAGATACAGCGAGGAAACAGGCCCTTTGGCCCTCCGAGTCCGTGCCAACCAGCGTTCACCCCGTATACTACACTGTCCGACACACCAGGGACCATTTACAACTTTACCAAAGCCAATACTACTTGCCCGTCCCTGTGTGAAGGCATTGCCTCTGCAGCCTTCATTGACAATCATAGAAACATAGACAATAGGTGCAGGAGGAGGCCACTCAGCCCTTCGAGACAGCACCGCCATTCATTGTGATCATGGCTGATCATCCACAATCAGTACCCTGTTCCTGCCTTCTCCCCATACCCCCTGATTCCGTTAGCCCTAAGAGCTCTATCTAACTCTCTTTTGAATCGGCCTCCGCTGCCTTCTGTGGCAGGGATTTGCACAATCATCTCGAATCAACATCTCAGTGGTTCTGCAGCCATGATCACAATGAATAGCAGTGCTGGCTCGACGGGCCGAGTGGCCTCCTCCTGCACCTATTGTCTGTGTTTCTATGATTGTCAATGAGGGCTGCAGAGGCAATGCCTTCATACAGTGACGGGCATCAGCTGTGTGCAAGGCCAGCAACTTTGTAAAGGGCCAGTAATGTAGATCTGACAAGTGTGCAGAGAGAAGGGAATGGGACTAATTAGATATTCCTTCGTGGGAGTTGTTTGCAATATTATTCAAACGCATGCAGGTTTATATTTAGACCCGACTTTAGCTTTAAAATTATTAACACATTCCACCTGGATGTGTCTGTCTCTTCGTCAATGGCCCTGAAAGCATCAGAAGATGGGTCTCCACCTAAAACGTCACCTATCCATGTTCTCCACAGATGCTGCCTGACCCGCTGAGTTACTCCAGCACTCTGTGAAACGTCACCTATCCATGTTCTCCACAGATGCTGCCTGACCCGCTGAGTTACTCCAGCATTGTGTGTCTCCCTGTGTTTTACAGTCACACATACCCAGCAGGGTGGTGAGCTTCAACCATCTGTGGCAGCATCAGGTATGATATTCTGCACACTACATGAAATCAATTACAACCCAGAGTTTCATCGATCAGTGGCGTTGAAGGTTTGCAGCAATCCGACTGCTTGCAGCCACCATCACAAGTCAGTGCGCTGATAAATATATTGACCATGGATCTCGTAGACTAATTATATAAAGATTCATGCAGTGGTGGCTTCACTTTAATTAGTGCAGCAACTGCAGAATAAATCAGGCAGGTGCAAATCACAGTTTCTCACAAACACAATTAAGGAATTCAGTGAAATGTAGCAACAAGGAACTGCAGATGCTGTTCACAAAACAAGTTACAAAATGCTGGAGTAACTCAGAGGGACAGGCAGAATCTCTGGACAAAAGGCATGGGTGACGTTTCGGACCCTTCTTCAGACTGAGAGTCAGGGGAGAGGGGTATGAGAGATAGAGACAGTACTTAGCACACATGAATGAAAGATGTGCAAAAAGCAACGATGGTCAATCTCTGGAGAATGTGGATCGGTTCAGTCTGAAGAAGGGTCCTAACCCGAAACGTCACCTATCCATGTTCTCCACAGATGCTGCCTGACCTGCTGAGTTAGACAATAGACAATAGACAATAGACAATAGGTGCAGGAGTAGGCCATTCAGCCCTTCGAGCCAGCATCGCCATTCAATGCAATCATGGCTGATCACTCTCAATCAGTACCCCGTTCCTGCCTTCTCCCCATACCCCCTCACTCCGCTATCCTTAAGAGCTCTATCCAGCTCTCTCTTGAAAGCATCCAACGAACTGGCCTCCACTGCCTTCTGAGGCAGAGAATTCTACACCTTCACCACTCTCCGTTAGCTGCGAGGAGGATGCTAGGAGGCTGCAGAGTTACTCCAGCACTCTGTGAAACGTCACCTATCCATGTTCTCCATAGATGCTGCCTGACCCGCTGAGTTACTCCAGCACTCTGTGAAACGTCACCTATCCATGTTCTCCATAGATGCTGCCTGACCCGCTGAGTTACTCCAGCACTCTGTGAAAAGGTTTAAAACGTTGGGGTGAAGAAATGTTCCCCCATTCAGTTATTAAAGATGTGATAGCATCACATTTGGAAAGTGGTGAAATCATCGGACAAAGTCAGCATGGATTTACCAAAGGCAAATCATTTCTGACGAATCCTATAGAATTTTTCGAGGATGTAACTAGTAGAGTGGATAAGGGAGAACCAGTCGATGTGTTATATCTGGACTTTCAGAAGGCCTTCGACAAGGTCCCACACAGGAGATTGGTGTACAAACTTAAAGCACACGGTATTGGGGGTTCAGTGTTGAGGTGGATAGAGAATTGGTTGGCGAACAGGAAGCAAAGAGTAGGAATAAACGGGTCCTTTTCGGAATGGCAGGCAGTGACTAGTGGGGTACCGCAAGGCTCAGTGCTGGGACCCCAGTTATTTACAATATATATTAATGATTTGGACGAGGGAATTGAATGCAATATTTCTAAGTTTGCGGATGACACGAAGCTGGGTGGCAGTGTTAGCTGCGAGGAGGATGCTAGGAGGCTGCAGAGTGACTTGGATAGATTAGGCGAGTGGGCAAATGCATGGCAGATGCAATATAATGTGGATAAATGTGAGGTTATCCACTTTGGCGGCAAGAACAGGAAAGCAGAGTATTACCTGAATGGTGACCAATTAGGAAAAGGGGAGATGCAACGTGACCTGGGTGTCATGGTGCACCAGTCATTGAAAGCAAGCATGCAGGTGCAGCAGGCAATGAAGAAAGCGAATGGTATGTTGGCATTCATAGCGAGGGTATTTGAGTATAGGAGCAGGGAGGTTCTGCTGCAGTTGTACAGGGCCTTGGTGAGACCACACCTGGAGTATTGTGTACAGTTTTGGTCTCCTAATCTGAGGAAAGACATTCTAGCCTTAGAGGGAGTACAGGGAAGGTTCACTAGATTGATCCCTGGGATGGCGGGACTTTCATATGAAGAAAGACTGGATAGACTAGGCTTGTACTCTCTGGAATTTAGAAGACTGAGGGGGGATCTTATAGAAACATATAGAATTCTTAAGGGGTTGGAGAGGCTAGATGCGGGAAGATTGTTCCCGATGTTGGGGAAGTCCAGAACCAGGGGTCACAGTTTAAGGATAAGGGGGAAGTCTTTTAGGACCGAGATGAGAAAACATTTCTTCACACAGAGAGTGGTGAGTCTGTGGAATTTTCTGCCACAGAAGGTAGTTGAGGCCAGTTCATTGGCTATATTTAAGAGGGAGTTAGATGTGGCCCTTGTGGCTAAAGGGGTCAGGGGGTATGGAGAGAAGGCAGGTACAGGCTACTGAGTTGGATGATCAGCCATGATCATATTGAATGGCGGTGCAGGCTCGAAGGGCCGAATGGCCTCCTCCTGCACCTATTTTCTATGTTTCTATGAGACTGGATGATGATGGTGGGCAGGTAGACCAGCTCTGTCAGTGAAGGGTTAATGAGATTGGATGATGATGGTGGGCAGGTAGACCGGCTCTGTCAGTGTAATGGTCTTCTGCCTCTAATCGTTCTCTCTGTTGTAGCGGCACCAGAATGTTATCCCTGAAGGATTTATTTTGATATTTAATACTGTCCTTTAAACCTCATTTTGATTGTGATCAAGGAGCAGCTTAATCTGGATTAGTGTCTTGTAAAGTTCTTCCAGATATACGTCTGCCGGTGTGAGCAGCTCTGCTGTGTCCGGCCAGACTTGCTGCAGAATCCTGACGGCACATTACATTAATGAAACGTCCCTCTTTATATCTGCACTTGGCCACAGATCGGGCAGCAGCAGTGTTTGGCTTTACAATGCAGCAAACCTGCAAACCACAGCGACAGCCATTCCAACTGAGGCCCGTTCAGTGTGTAAATCCCAACCCACATTCTCTAGGTCGCAGAGTCACACAGTGTGAGACAGGCCCTTCGGCCCAATGCCTCCATGCCGCCCAATCTAAGCTATTCCCATTTGCCTGCGTTTGGCCCAAGTCCCTCTAAAGGATTCCGACCCAAAACATCACCTCTTCAAAAACCCAGGCCCAGGCCCAGGCCTCATCAAAAACACAGGTCCTGGCCTCATCAAAAGCCCAGGCCATCCGCTGAACCGGATACATACTTAATCATCAAAGACCCACACCCCCACCCACATCACCCTGACCACACTCCCACCCACACCCCACCCACACCACCCTGACCACACTCCCACCCACACCCCACCCACACCACCCTGACCACACTCCCACCCACACCCCCACCCACACCACCACCCACACCCCCACACACACCTCCCCCACCCACCCCCACCGACACCTCCTTCCACACCACCCCCCCACACTCCCACCCACACCCACCCACCCACACCCCCACCCACACCCACCCACCCACACCCCCACCCACACAACCCCCCCCCCGCACTCCCACCCACACCCACCCACACCCACCCCCCCGGCAACCATCAGGCTCTTGATCTCCGCACAACACTGCCCTCAGCAACTGTGATCGTCCGTGGCCTGTGTCTGTGTTTGCTCGACCGACTTATGTCACTATTATGGTTACTTAGTATTCGGGTTATTAATTCCTTGTATATTTGGTGCTATATATTATCTGTGTGTATTGCATTTACATGCCTGCTAACCTACAGCAAATCCAGCAATGAGTTATTAATTTACTGTATAATTGATGATGTAGTAAATGAGTTATTAATTTATTGTGTGTTATTGTGTTTATGGGTCTGCAAAGCTGCAGCAATTAAGAATTTTACTTCCATTGCCGGCACAATGATAATGAAACACTTGTGAATCTCGACACCAATTCTGTCCCAAATGCTCCTTCAGTGCAGGAAGCCGCAGGGAATTTACCACAGACGCTGGTCTAAAGATGTGAGACGCTGGACTAAAGATGTGAGACGCTGGTCTAAAGATGTGAGACGCTGGTCTAAAGATGTGAGACGCTGGACTAAAGATGTGAGACGCTGGACTAAAGATGTGAGACGCTGGACTAAAGATGTGGGGTGCTGGACTAAAGATGTGAGACGCTGGACTAAAGATGTGAGACGCTGGACTAAAGATGTGAGACGCTGGACTAAAGATGTGAGACGCTGGACTAAAGATGTGAGACGCTGGACTAAAGATGTGAGACGCTGGACTAAAGATGTGAGACGCTGGTCTAAAGATGTGAGACGCTGGACTAAAGATGTGAGACGCTGGACTAAAGATGTGAGACGCTGGACTAAAGATGTGGGGTGCTGTTGAGTAAGACTCAGCTGTTGGTCATGGAGCTGAGAGATCAGTGTTTGTGTAGGAAGGAACTGCAGGTGCTGGTTTACACGGAAGATAGAAAAAAAATGCTGGAGTAACTCAGCGGGTCAGGCAGCATCTCTGGAGAGAAGGAATGGGTGATGTTTCGGGTCGAGACTCTTCCTCAGACTGAGAGTCGGGGTGGAGGGGGTTCAGAGGTATGGAAGGGGAAGTTGTGAAAATGACAGATCGGTGTCAGTGTCAGGATGAAGGGAGGTTACTCTGACACAATGGGTCACACCTGCCTGAAGCAGGTCCCAGCCCCAGGTACACCAAGCACAGCACACCTGGGGCAGGTGAGGCGGCCCACATACACCTGCCTGAAGCAGGTCCCAGCCCCAGGTACACCAAGCACAGCACACCTGGGGCAGGTGAGGTGGCCCACATACACCTGCCTGAAGCAGGTCCCAGCCCCAGGTACACCAAGCACAGCACACCTGGGGCAGGTGAGGCGGCCCACATACACCTGCCTGAAGAAGATCCCAGCCCCAGGTACCCCAAGCACAGCACACCTGGGGCAGGTGATGTGGTCCACATACACCTGCCTCAAGCAGGTCCCAGCCCCAGGTACACCAAGCACAGCACACCTGGGGAAGTCCAGGTGAGGCGGCCCACATACACCTGCCTGAAGCAGGTCCCAGCCCCAGGTACACCAAGCGCAGCACACCTGGGGAAGTGCAGGTGAGGCGGTCCACAAGCCAGGGAGAGCTGGGCGCTCGTATTGTGGCACAGTGGTGCAGCGGGTAGAGCTGATGGCTCACAGCATCAGCGAGCTGGATCCAGACCTGACCTTAGGCGCTGCCTGTGTGGAGTTTGCACGTTCCCACTGGGACCGAGTGGGTTTCCTCCAGCTCCTCCGGTTTGCCTGTGTTTCTCAGAGGTGTGATTTGTTGGTTACGTGGCCATTGTAACCTGTCCCCAGTGTTATATAGCCCAACTATTGTAACCTGTCCCCAGAGTTCCATCGCCCAACTATTGTAACCTGTCCCCAGAGTTCCATCGCCCAACTATTGTAACCTGTCCCCAGAGTTCCATCGCCCAACTGCAATCAATGCAGCGCTCGTCTTCAGTTCCGTTCAGTTCAGTTTATTGTCACGTGTACTGAGGTACAGTGAAAAGCTTTTGTTGCGTGCCAACCAGTCAGCGGAAAGACAACACATGATTACAATCGAGCCGTTCACGGTGAACAGACACATGATAAGGGAATAACGTTCAGTGCGAGGTAAAGCCAGCAAAGTCCGATCAAGGATAGTCCGAGGGTCTCCAATGAGTTACAGTAGATAGAAGTTAAGGACTCATGGAAACTATCCCCGAATCCTCCATATCTCCTCCCGTAATGAAAGGCAAGGATAGAGTGGACGTGGAAAGGATGTTTCCATTGGTGGGAGATTCTTGGACTTAAAGGGCGCACTTTTAGAAAGGAGGTGAGGAGGAACTTCTTTAGTCAGAGGGTAGTTAATCTGTGGAACTCATTGCCACAGAGGGCTGTGGAGGCCAAGTCGGTGGACATTTTTAAGGCAGAGATAGACAAGTTCTTGAATAGAACAGGTGTCAGGGGTTATGGGAAGAAGGCAGGAGAATGGGGCTAGGAGGCAGAGATCAGCCATGATTGAATGGCGGAGTGGACTCGATGGGCCGAATGGCCTAATCCTACTCCTATAACTTGTGAACTTGTGACTGCTCTCTAGTTATGGTAGGATGGTTCAGTGGCCTGTTACCAACTGGTGTTGTTGATGGGCCGAAGGGCCAGCTCCATCAGATCCTAATCATCACTCACTCCTCCACAGATGCTGAGTGACCAGATGAGTATTTCCACTCTTTTTATATTTCCAACATTTTCAAGCATGAATACCATTTTACTTTTGCAGAAATTGTTCCTGTAAAGCATGCTCAATTTATTTTGTAAGCTTTTCTCTTGAATTATGGAGCAGATGATGCAAATTAGTATCGCAGGCAGGAGTGAAGGATACTTAGCTTCAAGTATCTAAAGCTGCTCTTTCATAACTTGAGATTAAAGCTGAGAGTCAGTTGTCCGCACCTTGTGTAGGAAGGAACTGCAGAGGCTGGTTTTAACCGAAGATAGACACAGAGTGCTGGAGTAATTCAGCGGGTCGGGCAGCATCTGTGAGGAACATGGATAGATGACGTTTCAATATTTCTCCATCAATATACACACTCTTTTGTTTCAATTTTGTGGTCACTCACCTTTTAAGTTAATAAACTAATAACTAAAAGGGAAAATAAAAATTCCAAAAGTTTTAAAATCTAATTTTTAACATAAGGATTTCAAAATGAGGATTATCCACGTAAGGCAGATAGGGAGGCATATTGTCACCAGGGCGAGTGGGCGTGTGGACCATGTTCTCCACAGATGCTGCCTGTCCCACTGAGTTACTCCAACACTTTGTGAATAAAAGACTCTACGTAATTAGATTGATTACAACAAGCCATCTACAATGATGGCATATCATAACCGGACTGCTGTTGAAACTCTGCCACCTAAACCTCTGTGTAAAAGCTGTGCAACTTTAGTGTTAATGACTCTAAGTGATGCTCAGACTCAATGCACATTTACTATTGAGTGCTGAAAGAATGCGTCGTTATGGTGAAGCAAATGATCACAATCTCAGCTGCAGATCCTGGAACTGAAACCACATTACTCTGTGACATTCTGTATATAGAAATATTTTAATTCTATTGCACTGAGAGTAATCTGTGTTTGCATTACAGTGCCAAATGTTTAGGAACTGCAAACGGCTAGAACAATGTCGAGTGTTTATTAGGCATGAATTGATCCGCTACCATTACCAGCCATCTGGCCGATGTGTCTTCACTCCCCCTCACACTGGTGTCCCTGCACGTCTGCTCCACGCTTCCATGCCTTGTCTGGAGTTCTGGAACCACAAGCATGCCTCACACCGCCGAGACCAAGCGTAGGGGTGTGGGAGGAGGGGTGTGGGAGGGAGGGGTGTGGGGGGGAGGGGTGTGGGAGGGAGGGGTGTGGGGGGGAGGGGTGTGGGGGGGAGGGGTGTGGGAGGGAGGGGTGTGGGAGGGAGGGGTGTGGGAGGGAGGGGTGTGGGAGGGAGGGGTGTGGGGGGGAGGGGTGTGGGAGGGAGGGGTGTGGGGGGAGGGGTGTGGGAGGGAGGGGTGTGGGGGGAGGGGTGTGGGAGGGAGGGGTGTGGGGGGAGGGGGTGAGAGGGAGGGGTGTGGGAGGGAGGGGTGTGGGAGGGAGGGGTGTGGGAGGGAGGGGTGTGGGGGGAGGGGGTGAGAGGGAGGGGTGTGGGAGGGAGGGGTGTGGGGTGTGGGGGGAGGGATGTGGGAGGGAGGGGTGTGGGGGGGAGGGGTGTGGGAGGGAGGGGTGTGGGGTAGGGGTGTGGGAGGGAGGGGTGTGGGGAGGGGTGTGGGGGGAGGGGTGTGGGAGGGAGGGGTGTGGGGTGTGGGGGGAGGGGTGTGGGAGGGAGGGGTGTGGGGGGAGGGGTGTGGGGGGAGGGGTGTGGGGGGAGGGGTGTGGGAGGGAGGGGTGTGGGGGGAGGGGTGTGGGGGGAGGGGTGTGGGGGGAGGGGTGTGGGGGGAGGGGTGTGGGAGGAGGGGTGTGGGGGGGAGGGGTGTGGGAGGGAGGGGTGTGGGGGGGAGGGGTGTGGGAGGGAGGGGTGTGGGGTAGGGGTGTGGGGTAGGGGTGTGGGGAGGGGTGTGGGGGAGGGGTGTGGGGGAGGGGTGAGGGGGATGTGGTGGGAGGGAGGGGTGTGGGGGGAGGGGTTGGGGGGAGGGGTGTGGGGGGGAGGGGTGTGGGGGGGAGGGGTGTGGGAGGGAGGGGTGTGGGGTAGGGGTGTGGGAGGGAGGGGTGTGGGGAGGGGTGTGGGGGAGGGGTGAGGGGGATGTGGTGGGAGGGAGGGGTGTGGGGGGAGGGGTGAGGGGGATGTGGTGGGAGAGAGGGGTGTGGGGGGAGGGGTTGGGGGGAGGGGTTGGGGGGAGGTGTGTGGGAGAGAGGGGTGTGGGGGGATATGGAGGATTTGGGGATAGTTTAGTTTAGTTTAGAGATTCAGCGCTGAAACAGGCCCTTCGGCCCACCGGGTCCACGCCGACCAGCGATCCCCGCACACTAACACTATCCTACACACACAGGGGACAATTTACAATTTTTACCAAAGCCAATTAACCTACAAACCTGCACGTCTTTGGAGTGTGAGAGGAAACCGGAGCACCCGGAGAAAACCCACGCAGTTGACAGGAGGAATATGCAAACTCCGTACAGACAGCACCTGGTCAGGATGGAACCCGGGTCTCTGGCGCTGTGAGGCAGCAGCTCTACCCGCTGCACCACGTGCCGCACTACGTAGGTGAGCATCCCACTGTACCTAGTATTACAGACCTGGCATTGGTTGCAAGGTTCCCCGGCTTGATCAGTGGGGGGGTAATGATGATCAGTGGGGGGGTAATGATGATCAGTGGGGGGGGTAATGATGATCAGTGGGGGGGTAATGATGATCAGTGGGGGGGGTAATGATGATCAGTTGGGGGGTAATGATGATCAGTGGGGGGGTAATGATGATCAGTGGGGGGGTAATGATGATCAGTGGGGGGGTAATGATGATCAGTGGGGGGGTAATGATGATCAGTGGGGGGGTAATGATGATCAGTGGGGGGTAATGATGATCAGTGGGGGGGTTATCGTGCTTGCTGATCAACCCAGTGTCGACGTATTATCAAATATTATCTCCATGTGTCTCTTTCTGGCTCCAGTTCCCTCATTGGCAAAGCACAACACCATCTAGATATTCCTCATCTTCCATCTGTCTGTCTTTGCACACTGACATTGTGATCCAGCTAATCTGCTATTTTATGAATAGACAATAGACAATAGGTGCAGGATTAGGCCATTCGGCCCTTCGAGCCAGCACCGCCATTCAATGTGATCATGGCTGATCATTCTCAATCAGTACCCCATTCCTGCCTTCTCCCCATACCCCCTGACTCCACTATCCTTAAGAGCTCTATCTAGCTCTCTCTTGAAAGCATCCAGAGAATTGGCCTCCACTGCCTTCTGAGGCAGAGAATTCCACAGATTCACAACTCTCTGACTGAAAACATTTTTCCTCATCTCCGTTCTAAATGGCCTACCCCTTATTCTTAAACTGGGGCCCCTGGTTCTGGACTCCCCCAACATTGGGAACATGTTTCCTGCCTCTAACGTGTCCAACCCCTTAATAATCTTATATGTTTCGATAAGATCCCCTCTCATCCTTCTAAATCCCAGTGTATACAAGCCTAGTCGCTCCAGTCTTTCAACATATGACAGTCCCGCCATTCCGGGAATTAACCTAGTAAACCTACGCTGCACGCCCTCAATAGCAAGGATATCCTTCCTCAAATTTGGAGGCCAAAACTGCACACAGTACTCCAGGTGCGGTCTTACTAGGGCCCGGTACAACTGCAGAAGGACCTCTTTGCTGCTACGGTTCAACCAATAGGCATCATAGCTCCATGAATGAATTCTGAGCCCCTTTTATAATGTTTATTTTATTACCTTATTTTTTAGTTCAGTTCAGTTTATTGTCCCGTGTACCGAGGTACAGTGGAAAGCTTTTGTTGCGTGCTAACCAGTGAGTGGAAAGACAATGCACGATTACAATCGAGCCATTTACAGTGTACAGATACATGATAAGGGAATAACGTTTAGTGCAAGGTAAAGCCAGCAGAGTCCGATCACGGATAGTCCGAGGGTCACCAATGAGGTAGATAGTAGTTCAGCACTGCTCTCTGGTTGTGGTAGGATGGTTCAGTTGCCTGAAACTATCCCTGAATCTGGAGGTGTGTGTTCACACACTTCTGTACCTCTTGCCCGATGGGAGAGGGGAGATGAGGGGTTTCAGCATCTGTGGTTCCTGTGTTTCCATCTCCTGTGGTTAATATCACTTCCTGTAAACCTCTTGAAAGTGCAGGAAGGAACTGCAGATGCTGGTTTACATTGAAGATAGACACAAAGTGCTGGAGTAACTCAGTGGGACAGGCAAATGCTGCATGTGTACAACCTACAAACTAACCTCAATGGTTGTCTTTGAAGATTTGTTATAATTAACCTCATATTGGTTAGTGTAATAAATAAATTGAACGACAATAGACAATAGGTGCAGGAGGAGGCCATTCAGCCCTTCGAGCCAGCACCGCCATTCAATGTGATCATGGCTGATCATTCTCAATCAGTACCCCGTTCCTGCCTTCTCCCCATACCCCCTGACTCCGCTATCCTTAAGAGCTCTATCTAGATCTCTCTTGAATGCATTCAGCGAATTGGCCTCCACTGCCTTCTGAGGCAGAGAATTCCACAGATTCACAACTCTCTGACTGAAAAAGTTTTTCCTCATCTCAGTTCTCCTCAGAAAGGAATAAAAACTGGTTAGAGAGGATTTCATATTCACTCTGCTGCCAATTCTATACTACACCTTCTCCATCATGGTCTGGTTTGGCTCAGCCACCAAGCACCACATCCGGAGGCTGCAACGGATCGTTCGCACAGCTGAGAAGGTTGTTGGCTGCAACCTTCCCCCCATTGATGAACTGTACACTGCAAGGGCCAGGAAGCGAGCGGGCAAGATCATCTCTGACCTCTCTCACCCTGGCCACAAACTCTTCGAAGCTCTTCCCTCTGGAAGGCGACTCTGTACTGTCAAAGCAGCCACAGCCGGACATAAAAACAGCTTCTTACCACAAGTGATAGTTCTACTCAACAACCAAAGTCTGTAGCCTCCTTGTGCTCTGGTTTATTTCACCCACATGTTGTGTTCTTAATGTTTTAATGTTTATGCTTTATTCTTAATTGTTTACTGTATGTTCGTGTTGTTACTTGCGAGCGAAGACCAAGG
>NC_135966.1:1009688-1029688 GCF_053455715.1 Rhinoraja longicauda | reverse complement strand
AGCGAGCAAGTGATGGGCCAGGTGAGACGGGCCCTTTAGGATGCAGGATGGCTTCCGCAGGCAGCGGGAGCTATAGATGTCTTCCAGGACAGGCAGACATACAGCACAAGAACAGGTCTCCCTCAGCCCCCAATGTTCCAGCGAAAACAATCCCACTCTATCCAACCTCTCCCTGGAGCTAATCTCACCGTGAATACTCCATCAGCTGGACAGTGGCCTACACAGGGATTACAGATCACAACGTGCCCAGGTAACACATGCCCAGGTAACACATGCCCAGGTAACACATGACCAGGTAACACATGACCAGGTAACACATGACCAGGTAATAATGGACCAGGTAACACATGACCACACATGCCCAGGTAACACATGCCCAGGTAACACATGCCCAGGTAACACATGACCAGGTAACACATGCCCAGGTAATACATGCCCAGGTAACACATGACCAGGTAACACATGCCCAGGTAATATATGACCAGGTAACACATGCCCAGGTAATACTGGACCAGGTAACAACTGGCCCAGGTATGGGCAGCAGTAGAGCTGCTGCCTCACGGCTCCAGAGACCCGGGTTCGATCCTGACCACGGGTGCTGTCTGTGCAGAGTTTGCATGTTCTCCCCGTGACCTGCGTGGGTTTTCTCCAGGTGCCTCAGTTTCCACCCACACTCCAAAGACGTGCAGGTTTGTAGGTTGATTGACTTCTGTAACTTGTTCCTAGTGTGTGTATGACAGAGTTAGTATACGGGGTGACTGCTGGTCGGAGTGAACTCGATGGGCCGAAGGCTCACAACAGAAGGGGCTTGTGAAGGTTTGATGATCCTATTGACAATCAGATCTGCAGCTGAGGAACAGTGAGTAATTACTGGATAATTAAATAATGATGCTGAATGCATGTTCTTGCCTGTAAACAAATGTACTGTGGCTCGAGCAAGTGAGATTATGCCTTGGTAAACATCAAACACCTCACACAGCGAGCGGCTGCAGTAAGATAACAGCATCACGCTCAGCTGCTGAGGAAATGCGGCCAAACGTCAGGGCATTTGTGTACAGGACTGAAAGGCAACTCCAACAGGAACTATTTAACAATAAAAAATAATAAAAATAACAACGTTTCTCCCCAGTTGTTAGCAGGCAACTGAACCATCCTATCACCAACTAGAAAGCAGTCCTGAGCTACAATCTACCTCATTGGAGACCCTCGGACTATCTTTGATCGGACGTTAATGGATTTTATCTTGCACTAAACGTTATTCATGTTACTCCCTTTATCCTGTATTTGTACACTGTGAATAGCTCGATTGTAATCATGTATTGTCTTTCCGCTGACTGGTTAGCATGCAACAAAAGCTTTTCTCTGTACCTCGGTACACGTGACAATAAACTAAACTCAACTCAACGTGCTGGAACCTGCAGTAGACCAGGGACCAGGTGGAGAGAGATCAGAGGGAAGCTTTCCCTTCATGACCCTTTAAATGCCAATGAAGTGCCCCGGCACTGAGATGTATTTGTTCAAACATCTGCAACATGCACAGGTGAGATATCGTGCACAGGTGAGGCAACATGCACAGGTGAGGCAATGTGCACAGGTGAGACAACATGCACAGGTGAAACAGTGCACAGGTGAGATAACATGCACAGGTGAGACATCGTGCACAGGTGAGGCAACATGCACAGGTGAGACCATGTGCACAGGTGAGACAACATGCACAAGTGAGACATAGTGCACAGGTGAGACAACATGCATAGGTGAGGCAATGTGCACAGGTGAGACATCGTGCACAGGTGAGACAATGTGCACATGTGAGACAATGTGCACAGGTGAGACATCGTGCACAGGTGAGACATCGTGCACAGGTGAGACATCGTGCACAGGTGAGACATCGTGCACAGGTGAGACATCGTGCACAGGTGAGACATCGTGCACAGGTGAGACATCGTGCACAGGTGAGACAGCGTGCACAGGTGAGGCAATGTGCACAGGTGAGGCAATGTGCACAGGTGAGACATTGTGCACAGGTGAGACATCATGCACAGGTGAGACAACTGAAAGAACTCGTAAGGACACAGGAGGAACTGCAGGTTCTGGTATCTTGAGCAATGCACTGAGGGCTTGTTTGTTTTGCTTAGAGGCACAGCATGGGAACAGGCCCTTCAGCCACCGAGTTCATGCCGTCACCACTCACCTGGTGGAGCCCACACTACTTCCATGTTGCCCACTGTCTCATCCACTCCCGAGGAGTAATTTACAGAGGGGCCGATTAACCTACAAACCCGCATGACTCTGGGACATGACAGGAAACCAGAGCACCCGGAGGAAACCCACGCAGTCACAAGGCGAACGTGCAAACTCTACATAGATAGTACCCAGGGTGGGGTGGAACACAGGTCTCTGGTGCTGTGTGGCAGCAACTCCACCAGCTGGAGGAACTCAATGGGTTCTTTACATCTCAGCAGGGACTGGACAGGTGGCGTTTCTTTGGATTTAGAATGCTGAGAGTCTAATGAAGGGTCCCGTAGTGAAATGTGGGAGGGGGAGTTGAAGTGCTCAGCCACCGGGAGATCAGGTTGGTTAAGGCGGACTGAGCGAAGGTGTTGGGTGAAGCGATTGCCGAGCCTGCGTTTGGTTTCGCCGATGTAGAGAAGTTGACATCTGGAGCAGCGGATACAATAGATGAGGTTGGAGGAGGCGCAGGTGAACCTCTGTCTCACCTGGAAAGACTGTTTGGGTCCTTGGATGGAGTCGAGGGGGGAGGTAAAGGGACAGGTGTTGCATCTCCTGCGGTTGCTGGGGAAAGTGCCCGGGGAGGGGGTGGTTTGGGTAGGAAGGGACGAGTGGACCAGGGAGTTACGGAGAGAACGGTCTCTGCGGAACGCAGAAAGGGGAGGGGATGGGAAGATGTGGCCAGTGGTTGGGTCCCGTTGTAGGTGACGGAATGTTGGCGGATGATACGTTGTGTGGGACGGCTGGTGGGGTGGAAGGTGAGAACGAGGGGGATTCTGTCCTTGTTATGAATAGGGGGAGGGGGAGCAAGAGCGGAGCTGCGGGATATCGAGGAGACCTTAGTGAGAGCCTATTTATTCACAAAATGCTGGAGTAACTCAGCAGGTCAGGCAGCATCTCAGGAGAGAAGGAATGGGCGACGTTGTGGGTCGAGACCCTTCTGAAGGGTCTCGACCCGAAACGTCACCCATTCCTTCTCTCCTGAGATGCTGCCTGACCTGCTGAGTTACTCCAGTGTTTTGTTAGTGTGTTTCCTTTCTGTAACCTGCTACATTACAGCTACACAACTAATTAACAGAGGCTTTACACTCCAGTCTTGGGTTCAGCCATTTTAATTCGGGATCACTCTGGCTACAGCCTCATGGGTATTATATCCCCGGTACTGCATCACCGGGTGCGCTATTCCCATAACATCCCCCTTTATACACAAAACAGATATGTACAGGAACTTTACATGTATAGCCATAAATTAAATTCTTCCATGGCATCTTATTTCACTGAGTCCAACATGTCTCCAACAGTCCATTTTCCAACATGCCTTTGACAATCCATTTCCGTGGGAGCTTCCAAATGTTCCTCCCTTGGATCTGCGACAGTTCAGTGCTCGGAATTATCTAAACTTTGAACAACACATGTCTGATTCCTCATTCCCTTTCCCTTTTTATCTATTAATTTGTTTGTTTATTTATTTAGTTTTATTAGCCATTACATAAAACAATGCATATCAAACTATAACCGAAAATATAACATTAACTTTTTAAACATAACCTAATAGCCTTTACATCTATATTTAACTACATGTACAGGCCCTATCCTTATGTGGGCACATATTCCTGCAGATAGCGTGGTTTTCGAACGCATCTACCAGATCTTGTTGTCAGGGTTTGATGCTCCCTGGGGACCTGTGGTCGGCTCATAGGTCGATTTTCTCGCTCCGGTTCAGGCAACGTCACCAGGTCATCCAGGTCAACATCAGCACGATGACATGGCTCGTTGGTCTTCCTCAGATGGTCTCGCTCCGGTTCAGGCAACGTCACCAGGTCATCCAGGTCAACATCAGCACGATGAAATGGCTCGTTGGTCTTCCTCAGATGGCACCGATTCCGACAATAGATGGCGCCGTCCTCGGTTCTGACTTCATAAGATCTGGGTTGCGCAACACGGCCTACAACCACAGCCTTCCTCCAGGACTGATGTTGATTATCGGTCGGCTTCACTCGAACTGGATGGCCAGCTTTCAGGGGAATCAGATCTTGAGATCCTCTGTTGTAGTAGTCTGCTTGTCTGCCTCTAGCTGCTCTCAACTCATCTCTTACTTTTTTGGGAATTTCAGGTTTGAGCAGCCTCTGAGTAGTCGGTAGAATGGTCCTGGTACGTCTGTTCATCAATCTTTGAACTGGACTGCTACTCATGCCAGGTGTTGGTGTGTTGCGAAAAGCTAGTAGGCTCAGGTAAGGGTCAGCTCCGGCAGCCTTAGCCTTCCTCAGCAATGACTTTGCAACTTTCACAGTGCTCTCCGCCTTTCCATTACTCTGTGGATAATAGGGTGATGTGCTCGTATGTTCAAACTGACACTTCTTGGTAAATCTCTTGAACTCCTCAGCTGTGAACTGTGGCCCATTATCTGTGATGAGCTGATCTGGTATTCCATATCTTGCGAACTGGCCTTTCATTTTATGGATGACATTCACTGCCAGTGTTTTCTCTAGATAGTCTATTTCCCAATATCCTGAGAAATAGTCCACAGTGATCAAATAGTTCCTTCCATCCAAGTGGAACAAATCTGCACCCACCTTCGCCCATGGTCTCTCTGGAATTTCATGGGAATGCAGGGTTTCTTTTGGTTGCTCTTTCCCTTGAGCTTGACATGTCTCACATTTTTGTATGAAGTCCTTGATTTCTGCACTCATTCCGGGCCAGTGCAGACATTCTCTTGCCCTTCTTAGACAGCCATTCACACCAATGTGGGAATCATGTACTCATGTGAGCATGTCGCGTCTCCTGGCTTTAGGGATGATTACTCTCTCTCCCCTAAATATGAGACCATCTCCAACACTCAGCTCGTCCCTCACATGGAAATAGGAGATGAGCTCTGGGTCAACATCCTTCTTGTTCTCTGGCCAGCCTCGTTTGATCACCTCTTGCACTTTCTGCATAGTCTCATCTTCTCCTGTTGCATCCCTTATGCCATTTAGCAGAGGCTGTGCTATTGGGATGTGCCTTGCCAGGCTTACAGTCTCCAGTTCTCTCATGATCTTGTCAGTCTTGCCAGTCTGAATATATGCTCTGCTCAGCGTATCTGCAAGCTGCATCTCCTTCCCTGGTCTGTATCTTATTGTCACATCATAGGTCTGCATCCTCACCAGCATCCTCTGCAATCTCTTTGGTGCCCGATGAAGTGGTTTTGTGGCGATTATCTCCAGTGGCTTATGGTCTGTCTGGACATTCACTGGCCTTCCATATGTGTACACATGGAACCTCTCTAGACCAAACATCACTGCCAGCAATTCTTTTTCTATTTGTGCATATCTGGTCTCCGCATCCGTCAGGGCCCTGCTGGCATAGGCAACTGGATGGCCCTCCTGCATCAGCGCCGCACCAAGTCCAGTTTCTGATGCGTCGGCCTGTACTGTCAGCTCCTTGGATGGATCATAGTATCTGAGTACTGGCTCGGCAGTTACTAGCTTCTTTATGTCCATCACCGCCCTGTCATGCACCTGTGCCCACCACCAAACTACATCCTTCTGTGTCAGCTTGCGTAGCGGTTCACATAGACCGCTTAATCCAGGAAGGAATTTGCTCAAGTAGTTAACAAAGCCAATAAATCTCTGAACTCCTTGGACATCCTTTGGGTTAGGCATCTGTAGCACGGCTTCTACCTTCCCTGGATCTGGTTTCAGTCCTGCAGCAGAGACTCTATGTCCTATGAAAGTGACTTCCTTCACCTTCAGCTTTGCCTTCTCTATGTTCAGCTTCAGGTGACGGTCACGACATCTCTCCATCAGAGCTTTAACCTTCCTGTCATGGTCTCTTTCTGCTTCCTCTGCCGTTTTTCCTTTCCCAAACACTAGGATGTCGTCAGCAACAGACCTCACTCCTTCCAGGCCCTCCAGCACTTGGTTCTGTCATCGCTGGAACTCCTCAGGAGCCGTGGTCAGACTAAACGGCATGCGTCTCCACCTATATCTACCATATGGTGTGTTAAATGTCGTAAGCTGAGAACTCTCATCATCCAGTTCCACATGCCAAAACCCATTCTTGGCATCAAACGTGCTAAAGACCTTGGCATCATTCAGGTCGGTGAGGACATCTTCCATCGTCGTCATTGGGTAATGACTTCTTTTAAGCCCCTTGTTCAGATCCCTCGGGTCTAAACACACTCTCAACTTCCCATTGGGCTTTTCTACACACACAAGGCTGGATACCCATGGTGTGTGGGTCTCTACTGGGGCAATTATTTCTGCTTCTGTCAGTCTGCCTAACTCCTCTTTCAGCTTACTCCGTAAGGCTACAGGGATTCTTCGTGGTGGGTGGATCACCGGCGTTATGCTGTCAGCTACCAGCAGATGGTACTTGCCCTCAAATTTACCTGTCCCTTCAAACACATCAGCATACTCCGCTATCAATCTTTCCTTGCTCAGAGGGATTTCACTGCCACTCAGTGTCATTATGTTCTCTGTACACACTGAGATGAGCCCCATCTGCTGGGCTGCCCTGTTTCCCAGGGTTGGAATGCAGTCTTCCTCCAGGACTACAATCTCTACTTTGTATTTCTTTCCATTCTTTGGGTTCACCAGTCTCATCGTGCTTTTCCCAAGAGGCACCACTGTCGTATTGTTGTACATGGACAATACTTGCTTGGTTTCATCCACATCCTTCGCATACATCTTGGGAATGATGTTACATGTGGCTCCACTGTCCACCTGGAATTTTACTTCCTTCCCTTTCAGCATCATGGTCGCAAAGATTTTCTTTGGGAATTGAGTCTCCTCAACCCTGTGCACACTTTCTGCTTTTCCTGCTTCTGGTTGCAGTTCCATTGTGTGAATTTCATCAACCTCTTGACTGTCATCATCCTCATCACTGGAACTCTCCACTTACACCACTGCATGCACAGGTTTTTTCCCTTTCTTTTCTTTCTTCTGCTACCCCTGCTTTTCCATGCATTGTGAGGCGAAATGATCTTTCTGATGGCATTTGAAGCACTCCCTGCCATATGCCGGACATTTCTCCTTCTTTCTCTCATGTTTGTATCCACAGTATTTGCACTCTATGGTTGGCTGGTATTGTTCCCCCTCCTGCCTCACTGCACAGACATCTTGTCGCTGGTCCCCTACCAGGACATCAACTCTGGCCTTGGCCAGCACCGAAGCCTGGCATGCCTTCACACACTTTGAATAAATACCTTCGATTTGTACCAGCATCTGCAGTTATTTTCTTATACTTAGTGAGAGCCTAGATTCCCATCCCCCGATGTTGCCTAACCTGCTGAGTTCCTACAGTGTTTTGCTGAAGGGATTCTCGTTAGTTGTCTCTGGGAGGGAAGACACTTGTTCTTGTACTAAAAACCTTAATGTAAGACATCCTCTCCAACCACGCACTGGAAACTTCAGTAGAAGGGAGACCATAAAAATAAATCTAACCCGAGCTCTCTCACCACACTCTCCCTGCGGAGTCTTGCTTTATTTGAGTGCTAACGAAGCAATTTACATGAAACAGTTTGAATCAACATATAATTCCCCTGTTCACAGGAGCGAGCTGTCCGTGGGGGAATGTTGCTGACTGGGCCCACTGCAGACTGCAGGAGTACGTGCTGAGGGACGCACTGAAGCTCTGTGCAGCCAATGCCAAGGCCCAGTGGGGCAGGACCACAGTCTAGGGTCCTTCCGCTGCTGGACATGGGGGGCAGGGTGTGGTGGAGAGAGACGCCCCTCCAAATAAGGGAAGGGATGGCAGGACTTTCATATGAAGAAAGACTGGATAGACTCGGCTTGTATTCGCTGGAATTTAGAAGATTGAGGGGAAATCTTATAGAAACTTACAAAATTCTTGAGGGGTTGGACAGGCTAGATGCAGGAAGATTGTTCCCGATGTTGGGGAAGTCCAGAACAAGGGGTCACAGTTTAAGGATAAGGGGGGAGTCTTTTAGGACCGAGATGAGAACGTTTTTTTTCACACAGAGAGTGGTGAATCTGTGGAATTCTCTGCCACAGAAGGTAGTTGAGGCCAGTTCATTGGCTATATTTAAGAGGGAGTTAGATGTGGCCCTTGTGGCTAAAGGGATCAGGGGGTATGGAGAGAAGGCAGATACGGGATACTGAGTTGGATGATCAGCCATGATCATATTGAATGGCGGTGCAGGCTCGAATGGCCAAATGGCCTCCTCCTGCACCTATTTTCTATGTTTCTATTCCACGCCAGTGAGCCAGATGAGTGGTAATTTTGTGTAATTGGTGTATTGAATGTTTGTATTGAACGTACGTACAGCTTACCACAACGTCAGATGGAGTTTTGGAAGGAACATGTTTTGTATATATTTATTTTTCAAATAAAGTATTTTTTGAGAATAAAAAAGTGTTTATTCACAAAGAGCAAGGAGGAAAGACTCAGTTGTTAAGATCACTCCCCAGCTGATAACTCCAGAAACACACTAACAAAGTCCACCTCTCTCTTGCCACCACCAATCCTCAAACTGTTGTCTTAAACCAAACAATTAATGAATAATTTGAGTGTTAGGACATTTGGGTATTGGTTACAGAGTTCCAGAGTCATTCTGCATGGAAACAGGCCCTTCGGCCCAACTAATCCATGCTGACCACAATGCCCCATCTGAGCTAGATGGCTTTGCTCACATTTTGCCCACATCCCTCTGAACTTTTACTATCTATGTACCTGTCTAACTGTTTCTTAAATATTGCGATAGTCCCTGCCTCAGCTGCCTCCTCTGGAAGCTCCATGTATCCATCACCCTCCGTGTGTAAAGGGTTGCTCCTCAGGTTCCTATTAAATCTTTCCCCCCCTCACCTTAAACCTATGTCCTCTGGTTCTCGATTCCCCAACTCTGGATAACAGACTGGGCACATTCACCCTGTCTATTCTCCTTTGTGATTTTATACACCTCTGCAACATCACCCCTCAGCCTCCTGTGCTCCAAGGAATAAAGTCCCAGCCCGCCCAACCTCCCTGTAGCTCAGGCCCAGAAACCTGGCAACATCCTCGTAAATCTTCTCTGCACTCTTTCCGTTTGAATGAGATTGTTCCTCTAGCAGGGTGACCCAGACTCTACACAACACTCGAAGATAGACACCAAAAGCTGGAGTAACTCAGTGGGACAGGCAGCATCTCTGAATTATCCTGCACTCAGTATTGCTCCTGTCCACTCAGTTCAATTGTATAAGGAAAGATTGGAAAGACTGGGCTTGTATTCGCTGGAGTTTAGAAGGATGAGAGGGGATCTTATAGAGATGTATAAAATTATAAAAGGACTGGACAAGCTAAGATGCAGGAAAAATGTTCCCAATGTTGGGGGAGTCCGGAACCAGGGGCCACACAGTCTAAGAATAAAGGGGAGGCCGTTTAAAACTGAGGTGAGAAGGAACTTTTTCACCCAGAGAGTTGTGAATTTGTGGAATTATCTGCCACAGAGGGCAGTGGAGGCCAAATCACTGTGTGGAAAAAAAAAGTTTAGAGAGAAGTAAAAGGAAAATTAAAAGTGGAGACTTTGCAGGTTTGCTTCGAGACTTTATTACATGATATCATGGAGAGATGGCAGCATTAAACTGCCCACCTGTTCTGTGACTTCACAGCAGAATTAGTAGACAGTTACACTGTGCAGTAAACAACTTCTGTTTTTGTTAGATACAACTCTACATAAATATGTTATCAACTACATGGGTACCAATTATTTCATTAGTCATAACACACTTTTTGTTTACGTCTATCTTATTCAACAACAGATGGTTAATAGACAATAGACAATAGGTGCAGGAGGAGGCCATTCGGCCCTTCGAGCCAGCACCGCCATTCAATGTGATCATGGCTGATCATTCTCAATCAGTACCCCGTTCCTGCCTTCTCCCCATACCCCCTGACTCTGCTATCCTTAAGAGCTCTATCTAGCTCTCTCTTGAAAGATTAATACAAGTCAAACACAGTACAAGGGCATCTTGACGTTATTCTATCTCACCTTTTCGGTGGCTCGTGCCACCATCCCCTCTCCGATGGTGGGTGGGTGCTGGGGGTGGGTGCTGGGGGACAGGGTGAGTGCTGGGGGAGGGGTGGGTGCTGGGGAGGGGTGGGTGCTGGGGTTGGGTGCTGGGGGAGGGGTGGGTGCTGGGGTGGGTGCTGGGGGACAGGGTGAGTGCTGGGGGAGGGGTGGGTGCTGGGGAGGGGTGGGTGCTGGGGGTGGGTGCTGGGGGAGGGGTGGGTGCTGGGGGAGGGGGTGGGTGCTGGGGGAGGGGTGGGTGCTGGGGGAGGGGGTGGGTGCTGGGGGTGGGTCCTGGAGGAGGGGGTGGGTGCTGGGGGTGGGTGTGGGTGCTGGGGGAGGGGGTGGGTGCTGGGGGAGGGGTGGGCGCTGGGGGTGGGTGCTGGGGGAGGGGTGGGTGCTGGGTGAGGGGGTGGGTGCTGGGGGAGGGGTGGGTGCTGGGGGAGGGGGTGGGTGCTGGGGGTGGGTCCTGGAGGAGGGGGTGGGTGCTGGGGGTGGGTGTGGGTGCTGGGGGAGGGGGTGGGTGCTGGGGGTGGGTGCTGGGGGTGGGTCCTGGGGGAGAGGGTGGGTGCTGGGGGTGGGTGCTGGGGGAGGGGGTGGGTGCTGGGGGAGGGGGTGGGTGCTGGGGGTGGGTGCTGGGGGAGGGGGTGGGTGCTGGGGGAGGGGGTGTGTGCTGGGGGTGGGTGCTGGGGGAGGGGGTGGGTGCTGGAGGTGGGTGCTGGGGGAGGGGGTGGGTGCTGGGGGAGGGGGTGGGTGCTGGGGGTGGGTGCTGGGGGAGGGGGTGGGTGCTGGGGGTGGGTGCTGGGGGAGGGGGTGGGTGCTGGGGGTGGGGGTGGGTGCTGGGGAGGGGGTGGGTGCTGGGGGTGGGTGCTGGGGGAGGGGGTGGGTGCTGGGGGTGGGTCCTGGGGGAGAGGGTGGGTGCTGGGGGTGGGTGCTGGGGGAGGGGGTGGGTGCTGTGGGAGGGGGTGGGTGCTGGGGGTGGGGGTGGGTGCTGGGGGAGGGGGTGGGTGCTGGGGGAGGGGGTGGGTGCTGGGGGAGGGGTGGGTGCTGGGGTCGGGAGCTCGGGATGAATAGTGCCTGTTTAACGGTAAGTTTTCACCATTAATGCAAGAACAAGGAGTGAGATTGAATCAGACACGGTGGAAGTGGTACACTACACTACAGATAAGGGTTGTGATGGTCCTTATTAGAAGAGTAAATGGAATCTATTCTCCAGGAGTACTTGATGTAGCAACCCCAATATAAAGCACCATTGCATGCTGTGTGATATAAAGCTCCTGCCAACACCTTAGGCTTATGATTTGCAAATCAAATTGAGTGTGCGTTTGGGATTTGGATGAAGAGTCTTCATCTCCTGGCTCCTCATTGAGACACCAAGCTTCATCGCTCAGCTTTATCGCTCCCAATACTTCCTCTTGGTCTTCACTTACACAACACAGGGTAGCAAGGCAACCTATATCCCAGTCAGGTAACATTACGAATGGAATAAAATGCATCTCATCTCAGCAGCTGATGGAATATGAGCCTATATCTCCTGCTCTCATCTCCGCCGATGTGTTTATCCACAACCTCCAGAACCCTCTCCTCATCAGGACTACAAACACATATTTCACTTCGCTGCTGCTGAGATCTGACCTCCTGTTAAATTCATCTCGACACATTCCTTCATTAAATCTTGATCTTCCCATTTATTTCTGCATAACGAAATTCTCCACAGTCCTCCTCAAAAATATTCTCTTTTTTAACATTTAATACTGATATAACTCAGCAATGCAAGAAGGAAGTTATTCCTTTATCCTGTGTCTGTCCACTGCAAACGGCTCGATTGTAATCATATATTGTCTTTCCGCTGACTGGTCAGCATGCAACAAAAGCTTCTCACTGTACCTCGCTCGGTACACGTGACAATGAACTCAACTGATAACTGAGGAGTGGCGTTTAAATGTGGATATAATGCGTAGATTTCTGATCAATCACATACGTTCGTGGAGACTTTATAAACTGCACAATTTGGTGACACGACTAGCAAAAAGGAGGATTATGAACATCTAGAGTCACAATTTATTTTAAAAGCCCAGAGTTCACTTTTGGCTTTATTCGCCTTTCGTGAAAAACATACAAGCTTTTTCCAAAGACAAAAGCTGAAAATCTCCACTGAACTGAAACAAAAATAAAAACACAACCAAGTCCAATAGATGTTTGTCCAGGAATGTGTAGGAAGGAACTGCAGATGCTGCTTAGATGCTAAAGATAGAGAAAGTGCTGGAGTAACTCAGCAGGTCAGGCAGCATCTGTGGAGAACATGGATAGGTGACGTTTCACAGAGTGCTGGAGTAACTCAGCGGGTCAGGCAGCATCTCTGGAGAACATGGATAGGTGACGTTTCACAGAGTTCTGGAGTAACTCAGCGGGTCAGGCAGCATCTGTGGAGAACATGGATAGGTGACGTTTCACAGAGTTCTGGAGTAACTCAGCGGGTCAGGCAGCATCTGTGGAGGACATGGATAGGTGACGTTTCACAGAGTGCTGGAGTAACTCAGCGGGTCAGGCAGCATCTGTGGAGGACATGGATAGGTGACGTTTTGGGTCGAGACCCTTCTTCAGACCACATATTTCGGTGGGCAGTTTGAAGCCCAGCGATATGAACATTGACTTCTCCAACTTCAGACAGTCCCTGATTTCCCTCTCTATCCCCTCCCCCTTCCCAGTTCTCCCACTGTCTTCCTGTCTCCGACTACATCCTATCTTTGTCCCGCCCCCCCTGACATCAGTCCGAAGAAGGGTCTCGACCCGAAACGTCACCCATTCCTTCTCTCCCGAGATGCTGCCTGACCTGCTGAGTTACTCCAGCACTCTGTGTCCAGCCTCTAGTTTTAGTCTCCATCTGCTACTTCTTTGGAAGAGGAGATAATTAGATGGTTAGATAATTAGTCTGAAAATGTGTTAAGTTCTGTCTTGAGTTCTATGTTAATGAGGTTCTATCTTGAGTCAATGTGTCGGGTTGGTGATATCCATGAGTGAATGTGAGGGAGGATCATAGTGTAGAGGCCAACATCACTGCCTCACGGCCCCAGTAACCATGCTCAACCCTGAGGTGTGATGCTGCTGCTGGTGCCCAGCCTGGTCTGGCACCTTCTCCCGGTGGTGATGTGGTCTACCCCACCACCGCAGGAGGTGGAGATGTGGTCTACCCCCCTCCACCACAGGAGGTGGAGATGTGGTCCACCCCACCACTGCAGGAGGTGGAGATGTGGTCTACCCCACCACTGCAGGAGATGGAGATGTGGTCTACCCCACCACTGCAGGAGATGGAGATGTGGTCTACCCCACCACTGCAGGAGGTGGTGATGTGGTCTACCCCACCACTGCAGGAGGTGGAGATGTGGTCTACCCCCCTCCACTGCAGGAGATGGTGATGTGGTCTACCCCCCTCCACTGCAGGAGATGGTGATGTGGTCTACCCCCCTCCACTGCAGGAGGTGGTGATGTGGTCCACCCCCCTCCACGTCTGAGAGGTGGAGATGTGGTCTACCCCCCTCCACTGCAGGAGATGGTGATGTGGTCTACCCCCCTCCACTGCAGGAGATGGTGATGTGGTCTACCCCCCTCCACTGCAGGAGGTGGTGATGTGGTCTACCCCTCCACTGCAGGAGGTGGAGATGTGGTCTACAGCCCACACCTGCAGCAGGTAGTGATGTGGTCTACCTCCACACCTGCAGATTCTCCCTGTGCCCCAAAGACCTGATGGTGGAGTAACAAGCCGCAGTAAACTAGAGTCAGTGGATGGTGGGAGAGACAGGGTGGAGTTGAAGGGGGTGCAAGAGTTGAGTGGAGTTTATTATTAGGGCGGCACGGTAGCGCAGCGGTAGAGTTGCTGCTTTGCAGCGAATGCAGCGCCGGAGACTCAGGTTCGATCCTGACTACGGGTGCTGCACTGTAAGGAGTTTGTACGTTCTCCCCGTGACCTGCGTGGGTTTTCTCCAAGATCTTCGGTTTCCTCCCACACTCCAAAGACGTACAGGTATGTAGGTTAATTAGCTGGGTAAATGTAAAAATTGTCCCTAGTGGGTGTAGGATAGTGTTAGTGTGCGGGGATCGCTGGGCGGCACGGACCTGGTGGGCCGAAAAGGCCTGTTTCCGCGCTGTATATATATGATATAATATGATATGATATTATCAATAGACAATAGATAATAGGTGCAGGAGGAGGCCATTCGGCCTTTCGAGCCAGCACCACCATTCAATGTGATCATGGCTGATCATTCTCAATCAGTACCCCGTTCCTGCCTTCTCCCCATACCCCCTGACTCCACTATCCTTAAGAGCTCTATCTAGCTCTCTCTTGAATGCATTCAGAGAATTGGCCTCCACTGCCTTCTGAGGCAGAGAATTCCACAGATTCACAACTCTCTGACTGAAAAGGTTTTTCCTCATCTCAGTTCTAAATGGCCTATCCCTTATTCTTAAACTGTGGCCCCTTGTTCTGGACTCCCCCAACATTGGGAACATGTTTCCTGCCTCTAGCGTGTCCAATCCCTTAATAATCTTATATGTTTCAATAAGATCCCCTCTCATCCTTCTAAATTCACTTGTACCGAGCCTTGGCTTGCGAATTATTGCCTGCATGGAGCGGTTGGGCCGAAGGGCCTCTTCCCATGTCTAGTTTCGTTTACTGTAATGTGTACCGGGGTGCAGTGAAGAGGTTTTGTTGCCTGCTGACCAGTCAGTGGAAAGACAATCACAGGTGACAGGGAGAAGCAGGGGATGTGGTCGGTGGGGATTCCTCTGACCAATGGCCCAGACTGGATGGACATTCCACCTTCTTCCAATGTGGTCAGGATACAGGAGACCAGCTCATGTCCTCGCAGTGCCCACCACCATTTTGGAACACCAGCCAATGAACAACGCTTCTGGCACAGGCCGGTGAATCTGTGGGATTCGTTGCCACAGACGGCTGTGGAGGACACAAGTCAGTGGATATTGTTAAGGCACAGATAGATAGATTGTTGATTAGTGCGGGTGTCAGGGGTTATGGGGAGAAGGCAGGAGAATGGGGTTGAGAGGGAGAGATAGATCAGCTGTGATTGAATGGTGTACATCTGATGGGCCGAATGGCCTAATGCTGCTCCTATCACTTATGATCTTGTGACCTACAGCCAATCCTCATTTGGACCGTTTCACTGTAAATTAGACATAAGCAGGGCTCTAAATACACACAGTTTCCGTCAATTATTTTCCATTTAATTAGAGAGTTACTATTCCAGAGCTGAGCAATTGCAATGAAAATAAATAAATGATTTACCTAATGGCCTTTTATAGTGAGCCTAACTGAGGGAAATAAACACTCTCGAGACGGAGTGGGGAACAGCTTGACTGCATAACACATAGAAACATAGACAATAGGTGCAGGAGGAGGCCATTCGGCCCTTCGAGCCTGTACGCACCGCCATTCAATGTGATCATGGCTGATCATTCTCAATCAGTACCCCGTTCCTGCCTTCTCCCCATACCCCCTGACTCCGCTATCCTTAAGAGCTCTATCTAACTCTCTCTTGAATGCATTCAGAGAATTGGCCTCCACTGCCTTCTGAGGCAGAGAATTCCACAGATTCACAACTCTCTGACTGAAAATATTTTCCTCATCTCCGTTCTAAATGGCCTACCCCTTATTCTTAAACTGTGGCCCCTTGTTCTGGACTCCCCCAACATTGGGAACATGTTTCCTGCCTCTAACGTGTCCAACCCCTTAATAATCTTATACGTTTCGATAAGATCTCCTCTCATCCTTTTAAATTCCAGTGTATACAGTGCATACTTACACATAGAAACGTGGACAATAGGTGCAGGAGGAGGCCATTCGGCCCTTCGGCCCTTCGAGCCTGTACGCACCGCCATTCATTGTGATCATGGCTGATCATCCACAATCAGTAACCCGTGCCTGCCTTCTCCCCATAACCCTTGATTCCGCTCGCCCCTAGAGCTCTATCTAACTTGGTTCACGAGGTCCACTCCACCCTAAATATTTAGTTCTGGATCACTCAGCCCCATCTGCTCATCATCACTACTCACCTGGATTAGAGAATCACTGCAGAAAAGAGGTTTAGTTTCGTTTAGTTTACAGATACAGTGTGGAAACTGCCCCTTCGGCCCATCGAGTCCCTGACGCCCATGATCCCCCCACATCCTGTGCACCAGGGATGATTTACATTTCCCGTGCCATTAACCTACAAACCTGCACGTCTTTGGAGTGTGGGAGGAAACCGGAGCACCCGGAGAAAACCCACGCAGGTCACGTACAGACGGCGCCCGTAGTCAGGATGGAACCCGGGTCTCTGGCGCCGTGAGGCAGCAGCTCTACCCGCTGCACCACCGTGCCGTCTGTGACCTGTCAGGCATTATGCAGGTCCTGGAGGGAGCTTTGCAATCAGTCTTGCACTTCTGGCATTTCATTTCATATATACAGCGCGGAAACAGGCCTTTTGGGCCCACCA
Organism: Rhinoraja longicauda; assembly: GCF_053455715.1. Classification (NCBI taxonomy): domain Eukaryota; kingdom Metazoa; phylum Chordata; class Chondrichthyes; order Rajiformes; family Arhynchobatidae; genus Rhinoraja; species Rhinoraja longicauda. The sequence goes on along the minus strand of NC_135966.1, from coordinate 1,012,984 downwards.
AGTCCGCGCCGCCCAGCGAACCCTGCACACTAACACTATTAACACTATCCTACACCCACTAGGGACAATTTTTACATTTACCCAGTCATTTAACCTACATACCTGTACGTCTTTGGAGTGTGGGAGGAAACCGAAGTCTCGGAGAAAACCCACGCAGTTCACGGGGGAGAACGTACAAACTCCTTACAGTACAGCACCCGTAGTCAGGATCGAACCTGAGTCTCCGGCGCTGCATTCACTGTAAAGCAGCAACTCTACCGCTGCGCTACCGTGCCGCCCGATATTTCCTCAGGCCCTCGGTCTTTAGTAGATGACTAACTCCCTCATTCACATTCCCACTGAATCACTTCTAGATCACCGTGATCAGCACATTCAAAACCATCGCACGTGACTAACGAGGGAGACTTGGTAAAATACAGTTTAAAATTACTGGCTTTATGTTCGACACCTCAAATTGTAAAGCCATGCCCCCGATGAGCAAAAAAAGACATAGTGCTGGAGTAACTCAGCGGGTCAGGCAGCATCTGTGGAGAACATGGATAGGTGACGTTTCACAGAGTGCTGGAGTAACTCAGCGGGTCAGGCAGCATCTGTGGAGAACATGGATAGGTGACGTTTTGTGTCGGGACCCTTCAGACTGATTGTGGGGGGGAGGTGAGGTGGGGGGGTTGGAAGAGAGGAGGGGCAGTACAAAGCCTTGGGTGTAATAGGTGGATACAGATGAGGGGGGGGGGTCAATAGGCAGATGGTTGGACAAAGGCCAGAGATGAGAAGACAGAAGTTGCGAGACAAAGGTTGTGAATTGTGAAGCCAGAGGAAGGAGTGGAGGTGGGAGGGGTGGGGAAGGGGGGGGGGGCGGGGGGGTACAGGGGAGGGGGGATAACTGGGGGGGGGTACAGGGGAGGGGGGGGATATCTGGGGCGGGGGGGTACAGGGGAGGGGGGGATAACTGGGGCGGGGGGGGTACAGGGGAGGGGGGATAACTGGGGGGGGGTACAGGGGAGGGGGGGGATAACTGGGGCGGGGGGGTACAGGGGAGGGGGGGATAACTGGGGCGGGGGGGGGTACAGGGGAGGGGGAGGTTGAGGATGCATCATATATCCTGACACCACATCTGCTGCCTGACCCAGCACTTTGGGCCTTGATTGGTCGTTCCTGGAGCCCCATTCTCTATGGGCATCTTTGTGGCCTGACCCTTGAGCAGATGGATTCCTCTGGCGTGAATCACAGCCGCTACAGCATCATCTGTCCCCCTTTATCCATCACCCCTTCAACACTGGACTCAACCCGTATGCACCAGTACAGCACAGCAACAGGCCCTTCAGCCCACAATGGGCTTCTGACCCAGTATCTGTGATTGAACACATCTTGGGGTTTGGGCGCTGTGAGACGATGCGATTGAGCTTTATTTATCCCAGGAGGGAAATTGGTCGACTAACCGGCATAAAACACAAACGCATGAAACATGAGATTAAAGTGACGTGGAATGGCCTGGGGGACGTGCAAAGATGGGGGTTGGGGGAGGGGGGGGTCAGTCTCAGTCTCAGTCTCAGTCTCAGTCTCAGTCTCAGTCTCAGTCTCAGTCTCAGTCTCAGTCTCAGTCTCAGTCTCAGTCTCAGTCTCAGTCTCAGTCTCAGTCTACCCCAGGACAGAAGGGGGAGGAGTTGTACAGTTTGAGAGCCACAGGGAAGAAGGATCTCCTGTGGCGTTTGTTCTGTGCTGTATCTCGGTGGGACCAGTCTGTTGCTGAAGGTGCTCCTCAGGTTGACCAGTGTATCATGGAGGAGGTGAGCTGTATTGTCCAAGATGCTCCGCAGTTTGAGGAGCATCCTCCCCTCCAAGACCCCCCCCCCCGTGAACCCAACTCCCCCCCCCCCCAGGACAGAGCCGGCCTTCCCGATGAGTTAGTCCTGTTGGTGTCGGCGGCCTTCGCCCTGATGCCCCGGCACATGGCAGTGAAGAAGATGGCACTGCCTACCACCGACTGGTTAGAACATCTGCAGCATCTCACTGCAGATGTTGAAGGAGCGGAACCTTCTCAGAAAGTGCAGCCGACTCTGTCCCTGCTTGTATAGGGCCTCAGCGTTCCTGGACCAGTCCAGTTTATTGTCCAGGTACACACCCAGGTATTTGTACTCCCTGGTAAACTATGATAGTTCCAATAGACAATAGACAATAGGTGCAGGAGGAGGCCATTCGGCCCTTCGAGCCAGCACCACCATTCAATGTGATCATGGCTGATCATTCTCAATCAGTACCCCGTTCCTGCCTTCTCCCCGTACCCCCTGACTCCGCTATCCTTAAGAGCTCTATCTAGCTCTCTCTTGAATGCATTCAGAGAATTGGCCTCCACTGCCTTCTGAGGCAGAGAATTCCACAGATTCACAACTCTCTGACTGAAAACGTTTTTCCTCATCTACGTTCTAAATGGCCGACCCCTTATTCTTAAACGGTGGCCCCTTGTTCTGGACTCCCCCAACATTGGGAACATGTTTCCTGCCTCTAACGTGTCCAACCCCTTAATAATCTTATACGTTTCAACAAGATGGGTGGAACTGCTTATATTCTTTTTATTAATTAATTTAATGTTCTCCGTTTCCAGCAGTAGAGTTGGGACCAAACATGAATCTTAAATTAGTGATTTTCTCCAAGTCGTGAATCATAGCACAAAATGTTTCTCTGCCTAAAATCCAATTATGGAATAAAATGTATTTCATTTTATAATTCTTTTTTATGTCCTTATTTTACAGAGGCAGCTTTCCTTTCATCTGTGGAATTTCCGGTTGATATTTGACTGACTCAGCTATACAGATGAATGTTTCACAGACACCCCATGTGGGTTTGTTACCCCACCCAGACTACACTGGGAACCTTTCTGAAGATCTGCCCTCCAGCACTAGGCTTCAATGGGGCAAAAGTGACTTCATTCTCACAGTGAAATACTGACATACAACCCAATGTAAACGCACTACACACAAGCACAATCCCACAGGCCAGTGTACAAGAGTGCACTAGTCGTGTAAATAGTAGATAGATTCTGAGGATATAGTAAATAGTAGATATATCTCAATAAACTCCATATGATTCCATTAAGCTACATGAGCTTCTGAGGGATCTTGGCAGATTGGAGATTGGTTGTGTCTCCATCTGGGTGAAGCATAGTTTCAGGATAATGGGTTCCTCACTGAAGATGGAGAAGAGGGGGGATGTCTTCTCTTGGTGCCCACAGGTCTATGCCATCTTGGTGCCCACAGGTCTTGGTGCCCACAGGTCTTGGTGCCCACAGATCAATGCCA
>NC_135966.1:997188-1004688 GCF_053455715.1 Rhinoraja longicauda | reverse complement strand
TCTCCAGCTGGCAACCAAACTCTCACTCAGTATTCAAAGGCATGAACGGCCCAAACTCACAGGTCACCACTGCTACTCGCAATGAGAACATTGCTTCATTTAGCTTAGTTTAGTTTAGTTTGGAGATACAGGACAGAAACAGACCCTTGGGCCCACCGAGTCCACGCCGACCAGCGATCCTTGCACAATGACACGATCTTACCTTCACACACAAGGGGCAATTTACACTTATACCAAGCAAGCAATTAACCTATAAACCTGAACGTCTTTAGAGTGTGGGAGGAAACCGAAGATCCCGGAGAAAACCCACGCAGGTCACGGGGAGAACGTACAAACTCCACACAGACAGCACCCGTAGTCAGGATGGAACCCGGGTCTCTGGCGCTGCAAGTGCTGTAAGGCAGCAACTCTACCGCTGCGCCACCATTAATGTTAATGTTGGATGATCTGTCTATAATTTCTATGTGGGGTGAATGGGGCAAGTATCACATAGCCATCATCACCCTTGCCTTTGTGAATTAGCTGTAAAGGTTAATGGAAATCAAATATCTCCACACTGGTTCTCTGTTTTGCAACATCAATGAAAGACATTAATTTTAATTACGGTGCAGTGAACAAAGCCAGTGACAGATCTAAAACGCAGAATCAGAAATATCTTACACAATTATTCATTCAAGAGGAAGAACAGCAGAATCTAAAGTGGAACAGCTTCGACATCTCCAGTCACCACGGAGAATAAACGATTCATCATTGGATGATCTCTTCTGACCCCCTGATTATTACTCAATGTTTTAAAATATATATACTTCAACATTTGGACTCATCTTTTCCTGTTTCTTTACTTCTGAAATGTTCTTTCTAAACCTATGAGGACATAGGTTCAAGGTGAAGGGGAGAAGATTTAATTGGAATCTGAGGGGTAACTTTTCCACACAGAGGGTGGTGGGTGTATGGAACGAGCTGCCAGAGGAGGTAGTTGAGGCTGGGACTACCCCAACGTTTAAGAAACAGTTAGAGAGGTACATAGAAACATAGAAACATAGAAAATAGGTGCAGGAGTAGGCCATTCGGCCCTTCGAGCCTGTACGCACCACCATTCAATATGATCATGGCTGATCATCCAGCTCAGTAATCTGTACCTGCCTTCTCTCCATACCCCCTGATTCCTTTAGCAAAAAGGGCCACATCTAACTCCCTCTTAAATATAGCCAATGAACTGGCCTCAACTACCTTCTGTGGCAGAGAATTCCACAGACTCACCACTCTCTGTGTGAAGAAATGTTTTCTCATCTCGGTCCTAAAAGACTTCCCCCTTATCCTTAAGCTGTGACCCCTGGTTCTGGACTCCCCCAACATCGGGAACAATCTTCCCGCATCTAGCCTCTCCAACCCCTTAAGAATTTTATATGTTTCTATAAGATCCCCCCTCAGTCTTCTAAATTCCAGCGAGTACAAGCCTAGTCTATCCAGTCTTTCCTCATATGAAAGTCCCGCCATCCCAGGGATCAATCTGGTGAACCTTCTCTGTACTCCCTCTAAGGCAAGAACGTCTTTCCTCAGGTTAGGAGACCAAAACTGCACACAATACTCCAGGTGCGGTCTCACCAAGGCCCTGTACAACTGCAGCAGAACCTCCCTGCTCCTAAACTCAAATCCCCTCGCTATGAATGCCAACATACCATTCACTTTCTTCACTGCCTGCTGCACCTGCACGCTTGCTTTCAATGACTGGTGCACCATGACACCCAGGTCACGTTGCATCTCCCCTTCTCCCAATCGGTCACCATTCAGGTGATACTCTGCTTTCCTATTCTTGCCGCCAAAGTGGATAACCTCACATTTATCCACATTATATTGCATCTGCCATGCATTTGCCCACTCGCCTAATCTATCCAAGTCACTCTGCAGCCTCCTAGCATCCTCCTCGCAGCTAACACTGCCACCCAGCTTCGTGTCATCCGCAAACTTAGAGATGTTGCATTCAATTCCCTCGTCCAAATCATTTATATACACTGTAAATAACTGGGGTCCCAGCACTGAGCCTTGCGGTACCCCACTAGTCACTGCCTGCCATTCTGAAAAGGACCCGTTTATTCCTACTCTTTGCTTCCTGTCCGCCAACCAATTTTCTATCCACCTCAACAATGAACCTTCAATACATGGATAAGACAGGTTTGGAGGGATATGGACCAAGCGCAGGCAGGTGGGACTAGTGTAGCTGGGACATGTTGGCTAGTGTGGGTAGGTTGGGCTGAAGGGCCTGTTTCCACACTGTATCACTCTATGACTCTATAAACAGTGATGAGCACTTCACTTCAGAACATGGATAGGTGACGTTTCACAGAGTGCTGGAGTAACTCAGCGGGTCAGGCAGCATCTGTGGAGAACATGGATAGGTGACGTTTTAGGTGGAGACCCATCTTCTGATGCTTTCAGGGCCATTGACGAAGAGACAGACACATCCAGGTGGAATGTGTTAAGAATTTTAAAGCTAAAGTCGGGTCTAAATATAAACCTGCATGCGTTTGAATAATATTGCAAACAACTCCCACGAAGGAATATCTAATTAGTCCCATTCCCTTCTCTCTGCACACTTGTCAGATCTACATTACTGGCCCTTTGCAAAGTTGCTGGCCTTGCACACAGCTGATGCCCGTCACTGTATGAAGGCATTGCCTCTGCAGCCCTCATTGACAATCATAGAAACACAGACAATAGGTGCAGGAGGAGGCCATTCGGCCCTTCAAACCAGCACTGCTATTCATTGTGATCATGGCTGCAGAACCACTGAGATGTTGATTCGAGATGATTGTGCAAATCCCTGCCACAGAAGGCAGCGGAGGCCGATTCAAAAGCGAGGTAGATAGAGCTCTTAGGGCTAACGGAATCAGGGGGTATGGGGAGAAAGCAGGAACGGGGTACTGATTGTGGATGATCAGCCATGATCACAATGAATGGCGGTGCTGTCTCGAAGGGCTGAATGGCCTCCTCCTGCACCTATTGTCTATGTTTCTGTGATTGTCAATGAAGGCTGCAGAGGCAATGCCTTCACACAGGGACGGACGGGCAAGTGGTATTGGCTTTGGTAAAGTTGTAAATGGTCCCTGGTGTGTCGGACAGTGTAGTATACGGGGTGACCGCTGGAGAACATGGATAGGTGACGTTTCGGGTTGAGACCCTTCTTCTGACGGGTTCCTTCTACACATTCCCTCTAAACCTTTCCGATCCCAATTCTTTCATATGTTGCTATTGTACATGAACCACTTCCTCTAATTAGCATTCAGGATTACAAAACCTCACTGATATTTGTAAGTCCGTCTCTAGCATGTTTGTGAGTATGTCTCTAGCATGTTTGTAAGTATGTTTCTAGCATGTTTGTAAGTACGTCTCTTGCATGTTTGTGAGTACGTCTCTAGCATGTTTGTGAGTACGTTTCTCGCATGTTTGTAAGTATGTTTCTAGCATGTTTGTAAGTACGTCTCTAGCATGTTTATAAGTACGTTTCTAGCATGTTTGTAAGTATGTTTCTAGCATGTTTGTAAGTACGTCTCTCGCATGTTTGTAAGTACGTCTCTCGCATGTTTGTAAGTATGTTTCTAGCATGTTTGTGAGTACATTTCTAGCATGTTTGTATGTACGTCTCTAGCATGTTTGTAAGTATGTTTCTAGCATGTTTGTGAGTACGTCTCTAGCATGTTTGAGAATTTATTTGTATAGCATGTTTGTAAGTACGTTTCTAGCATGTTTGTAAGTACGTCTCTCATATGTTTGTAAGTATGTTTCTAGCATGTTTGTAAGTATGTATCTAGCATGTTTGTAAGTACGTCTCTAGCATGTTTGTAAGTATGTTTCTAGCATGTTTGTAAGTATGTTTCTAGCATGTTTGTGAGTACGTCTCTAGCATGTTTGTGAGTACGTTTCTCGCATGTTTGTAAGTATGTTTCTAGCATGTTTGTAAGTACGTCTCTAGCATGTTTGTAAGTACGTTTCTAGCATGTTTGTAAGTATGTTTCTAGCATGTTTGTAAATACGTCTCTCGCATGTTTGTAAGTACGTCTCTCGCATGTTTGTAAGTATGTTTCTAGCATGTTTGTGAGTACGTTTCTAGCATGTTTGTATGTACGTCTCTAGCATGTTTGTAAGTATGTTTCTAGCATGTTTGTGAGTACGTCTCTAGCATGTTTGAGAATTTATTTGTATAGCATGTTTGTAAGTACGTTTCTAGCATGTTTGTAAGTACGTTTCTAGCATGTTTGTAAGTACGTCTCTAGCATGTTTGTAAGTATGTTTCTAGCATGTTTGTAAGTATGTTTCTAGCATGTTTGTAAGTACGTTTCTAGCATGTTTGTAAGTACGTCTCTAGCATGTTTGTAAGTACGTTTCTAGCATGTTTGTAAGTATGTTTCTAGCATGTTTGTAAGTACGTCTCTAGCATGTTTGTAAGTACGTTTCTAGCATGTTTGTAAGTACGTCTCTAGCATGTTTGTAAGTACGTCTCTCATATGTTTGTAAGTATGTTTCTAGCATGTTTGTAAGTACGTCTCTAGCATGTTTGTAAGTACGTCTCTAGCATGTTTGTAAGTATGTTTCTAGCATGTTTGTAAGTATGTTTCTAGCATGTTTGTGAGTACGTCTCTAGCATGTTTGAGAATTTATTTTTATAGCATGTTTGTAAGTACGTTTCTCGCATGTTTGTTATAACTTAATTGTGTTCTTAGTGTTGTAAATAAATCTTTGCTTGGTGCAGTTTGTGCAGTAATTGATCATGAGTGTTCTGGTTAATGCACAGCTGCAGTTATTCATGTCGAAGTGAAGACGGTAAGTTGGGCCATTGCTAATCTCTGGATTAGTTGGGCCATTGCTCCATGTTAGGGAAATATTCAATAACATTCACTCTTTATGAATCCAATTACAAAATGCTGGGCAAGGAGTGAAAACATAAAGTCTCCCAAACTAAACATAAATATTCAGTTCTCCAGGCTAATGATCTCCCCACAGAAACACCCAGGGCTAAACCATCACACTTCTTCCAACATTCTGAAGGCACCACAAGCACATTTCAAAACTGTTTATAGAAACATAGACAATAGGTGCAGGAGGAGGCCATTCAGCCCTTCGAGCCAGCACCACCATTCATTGTGATCACGGCTGATCATCCACAATCAATAACCCGTGCCTGCCTTCTCCCCATATCCCTTGATTCCACTAGCCCCTAGAGCTCTATCTAACAACAAGAGTTGTAAAGTCCGGCCTTCATTAGTGATAGGAGCAAAATTAGGCCATTCAGCCCATCAAGTCTACTCTGGTTAGCCTGGTTAAAACATCACAGCATGGATCACCTTAAATAACTTGGTGATGCTAGGTTGGTCAAGTCCATGCAGTGACTATTACCTACCATCACCTGGCCCAGTAACACACACACTAAGTTTGCAATCTTGTTATCAAATGCTCACAAGTTTCCAGATGATCATTGTTACTGGGTGATTGATTAAATTTACAGGATACGATTAATAACAGCCCCAGCCTTGTGCCCTTGTGCCTTGTTAAGCAAGACAAACCTCCAGCATCTGTCCCAATGGTTCTCTCATTGGGATGTCTAGATACATACACAATAGCAGGACGGCACGGTGGCGCAGGGGGTAGAGCTGCTGCCTCACAGCGAGAGACCTAGGTTCAATCCTGACTACGGGTGATGTCTGAACGGAGTTTGTACGTTCTCCCCGTGACCTGCGTGGGTTTTCTCTGGGTGCACCGGTTTCCTCCCACACTCCAAAGACGTGCGGGTTTGTAGGTTAATTGGCTTGGTGTGTGTGTAAATTGTCCCTAGTGTGTGTAGGATAGCGTTAGTGTGCGGGGATCGCTGGTCGGTGCGGACTTGGTGGGCCGAGGGGCCTGTTTCTGCGTTGAATCTCTAAACTAAACAAAAACTAGTTTCCCAGGTGTCTGTTGGCTTTGCTGCCCACTCTTCTCCGGCTCCAAGTACAAACTCCACCAGGAACACACGATGGTTCCCTCCATTCAGAGTCGGCTGGGTTTGATGTGCATTTCTGAAGAATGACGTCACAGATACGCCAGCAGGTGGGACCAGCAGGTGGGACCAGCAGGTGGGACCAGCAGGTGGGACCAGCAGGTGGGACCAGCAGGTGGGACCAGCAGGTGGGACCAGCAGGTGGGACCAGCAGGTGGGACCAGCAGAAGGCCATGAAATGGAATAAGCCCATTGATCCAAACGATGAAATGATTTCTGAAGATGCAGCGTTAAAGACAGATCTGGAAACATCTGCGGAGACCAAAACAGAATTAATATTTCATCTTATTCACTTTCAATCGGAATATAAATCAATGTCTGCCTTGACTTGTGAAGCCAGCGATGCTGCCAAGTGTTGCAGGGCTTGGAACATTCTCCTCAACGCAATAAAAGCAACTTGAAATTGTTCCTTGCGTGCACGGAAGTGGGACAATGCCTCTCACCTGCAGAGTCTCCGAGCCCAGGATAACCACACCTCAATCAACAGAGAGTAATGATGTGGTGACCGCGATGCTGGGAGGCATTGGCAACTCGGTTATAAAACACGAGCACAAAGAGATGGCCAAGGTTACGACCCAAAACGCCACCCATTCCATCTCTCCACTGGAATTTAGAAGGATGAGAGGGGATCTTATTGAAACGTATAAGATTATTAAGGGGTTGGACACTTTAGAGGCAGGAAACATGTTCCCAATGTTGGGGGAGTCCAGGACAAGGGGCCACAGTTTAAGAATAAGGGGTAGGCCATTTAGAACTGAGATGAGGAAAAACTTTTTCAGTCAGAGAGTTGTGAATCTGTGGAATTCTCTGCCTCAGAAGGCAGTGGAGACTGATTCTCTGAATGCATCCAAGAGAGAGCTAGATAGAGCTCTTAAGGATAGCGGAGTCAGGGGGTATGGGGAGAAGGCAGGAACGGGGTACTGATTGAGAATGATCAGCCATGATCACATTGAATGGCGGTGCGTACAGGCTCGAAGGGCCGAATGGCCTCCTCCTGTACCTATTGTCTATTGTCTATGCTGCCTGCCCCGCTGAGTTACTCCAGCACTCTGTGTCTATCTCACTCCAAGGAGCATCATTCACCTGTGATTGCCTCAGGAAGAGTGAGCAGGTAAATATACTGACCAACACACTGACCTGGGGCAGGTGTGGCATCATCAGCATAATGATCGGTTCCAGAATACTCTGTTTGCTCGTTTACTTGTTGCCATGTTCAGGGACTCCAAGATCCTTCTACACAACAATGTCATTAACAATCTTTCCATTAGCTGGAGACATTCCCTTTGACCTCCCAAAGTACAACACCCCACCCCTGCCCACATTCAACTCTATCTGCCATTTGTCTCCCCATATCTGCAGTAGAATATCCTACCGGATACTTTGACATCCTTCATCAATGTCCATAGCTGCAGTGATTTTATGTCATCTGCAAACTTACTCAGCAACCCATCTACATTTACATCCGTTATTCA
>NC_135966.1:972188-994688 GCF_053455715.1 Rhinoraja longicauda | reverse complement strand
ACCCACGCAGTCACTGGGAGAACGTACAAACTCCACACAGACAGCACCCGTAGTCAGGATAGAACACGGGTCTCTGGCGCTGCATTCGCTGTAAGGCGGCAACTCTACCGCTGCACCACCGTGCCCGCCCCAGGGATCTCGACCGGGAACGTCACCCTTTCCTTCCATCCACAGGTGCTGCCTGACCCGCTGAGTTTCTCCAGCACTCTGTGAAACGTCACCTATCCATGTTCTCCACAGATGCTGCCTGACCCGCTGAGTTACTCCAGCACTCTGTGAAACGTCACCTATCCATGTTCTCCACAGATGCTGCCTGACCCGCTGAGTTACTCCAGCATTCTGTATCTTTCATTAGTTCTATGGTCCTGGCCTGGGCTGGAGTGATGCTGAACCACTTGGTCCTGATGAAATCCAAATTGGATTAATCATCGGTCGGACATGCCTGGTATTTCTGTCAGGAACAGTTTCCATCTCTGACACTTATAGGTATCACAAAGTCACCATGTCACCTGATGAGACAATTATTATCCATGGCTAAACACAACAGCTCATAGTATATACACTCTTACCATAAACCTGATTTATTTAACAGGAATACTTGCTGAGCGGTGCCATTACTGGAAACATCATTAAACACTCTCCAAAGATACATTTGTCACGTGATTTAATTTAATTTCAACAACAACAACATTAGATATAATTAATTGCAGCAGAATGGCCAGGTCACATGGCAGGGTCTGTTAAAGTAACATTTGACACAGCTTTTAAAATGAAATGCTTTAAATATTTAATGTTAGTGATTGTGTGATATTGTATCATTAAAAATAATTGGACTGATGGTATGTGAATGGGTGCGTAGGAGCAGCTATGAGAGTACTGGACACAGGCAGGTAGTGGACATAGGGAGTACTGGACACAGCAGCTATGAGAGTACTGGATACAGGCAGGTAGTGGACACAGGGAGTACTGGACACAGCAGCTATGAGAGTACTGGACACAGGCAGGTAGTGGACACAGGGAGTACTGGACACAGGGAGTACTGGACACAGCAGCTATGAGAGTACTGGACACAGGGTGGTAGTGGACACAGGGAGTACTGGACACAGCAGCTATGAGAGTACTAGACACAGGGAGGTAGTGGCTGCAGTAATCATCCCTCGTGCTTCCATTCAACAGCTCAGGGCAGGTCCAGCAATGTCCAGGTGTGGCCCACTGACAGCAGGTGTGGGAACAGGAGGTTACACATTGTGCAGGGAATATCACAACGTTTATAAAACATTTGGACAGGTACATGGATAGGACAGGTTTAGAGCATTATGGGCCAAATGCAGGCAGGTGGGACTAGTGTAGACAGGGCATGTGTAGACAGGTGGGTCTAGTGTAGACAGGTGGGACTAATGTAGACAGAGCATGTGTAGACAGGTGGGTCTAGTGTAGACAGAGCATGTGTAGACAGGTGGGTCTAGTGTAGACAGGTGGGACTAGTGTAGACAGAGCATGTGTAGGAAGGAACTGGAGAAGCTGGTTTACAGTGAAGATAGACACACAGTGCTGGAGTAACTCAGCGGGTCAGGCAGCATCTGTGGAGAACATGGATAGGTGACGTTTCACAGAGTGCTGGAGTAACTCAGGGGGTCAGGCAGCATCTGTGGAGAACATGGATAGGTGACGTTTCACAGAGTGCTGGAGTAACTCAGTGGGTCAGGCAGCATCTGTGGAGAACATGGATAGGTGACGTTTCGGGTCAGAACCCTGAAGTCTGAAGAAGGTGTGACTCTATGAGAGTCTTTCAATCTACAAACACAATTCCATTGTTTTGGGAAGGCAAATGAGCGTTTTTTTACAGAGGGGGGTGGGGGCCTGGTGGGGGGCCTGGTGGGGGCCTGGTGGGGGCCTGGTGGGGGCCTGGTGGGGGCCTGGAATGGGGGCCTGGTGGGGGCCTGGTGGGGGCCTGGTGGTGGCCTGGAATGGGGGCCTGGAACGGGGGCCTGGAACGGGGGCCTGGTGGGGGCCTGGTGGGGGCCTGGTGGGGGGCTGGTGGGGGCCTGGTGGGGGCCTGGTGGGGGCCTGGTGGGGGCTTGGGCTGGTGGTGGAGGCAGATACGACAGTGGCATTTCAGAACCTTTTGGAAAGTCTACATGGATATGCGGAGAATGGAGGGATGTGGGTCTTGGCATCATGTTCAGCACAGACATTGTGGGCCGAAGGGCCTGTTGTTGTGCTGGACTGTTCTATGTTCCATGATACAGAACGTTGCTTCTAGTTTCATGACTCACGTTTGATCTGCATGGTTGAGTTGTACATTGGGTTAATGGTGCTTTTATTTCCATGTAACCTGTGGTTAGAGGTCCAGTGTATGCCAGTCAGTGGCATACCGCGGCGGCACTGAGATTACCCTTCATCACACTGCTCACTGCAACTCATTCTCTAACTGACAAATATATTCAATGCTTTATCGGCCAGCGCGTGGGCACCTGGTAGATTCATGGCCTGTAACGAGCTTGCCCTGAAGACATTCTTCCTTGCTCCAATCAGCCCCCGTATGAATGCTCGTGTGACTGGCGTGACTGGAACACTGTACATTATGTGTATCACCCCCACGATGATCAGAACACTGTACATTATGTGTATCACCCCCACGATGACCGGAACACTGTACATCTGCATCATCACAGAATGGGTACTTCCCTCGTTATGTGTATCACATCCAGGAGTGCAGAGGACAGCAGGATCCTTGGTGCCCTTGGTCTACTGAATGTAACGGTGAATTTAAATACCCGTTTCTGATTCTGTTTCTGTTTATAAGTGTAATAGTATATGTTGTACTTCGTGGTCCGGTACCTGTTGTACCTTTAGTGACTCTGGACGGACCACAAGTACACGTGTATAAAAGGTTACACTGCTGGAGCTCAACTCCAGGCTGTTTATTCCGTGGTCATCTGGATCCAGAGTGACCACCCAATCACACCAACCTCTTATATACGCACTCCTGCACATGCAAACAAAGTAGTCCTTGGGATACACAAAGTAGTCCCAGGCAATATCACAACAGTATATTTGCTCTAACGGTCTGTGTAGTTTGAGATGAGTTGGACCAGTGTGGGGATGGTCAAGGTATTTGCAAATGTATCTGATCATTCTGATTAGTTATTACTCACCAATCACACACAAATATCATTGTACATCGACCCTCTGAGCTTCTGGAATCTCTGTCCTCCCACCTCGACCCTGTGCCCTCTAGGTTTAGAATCCTCTCCCCTGGGATAGAGACTATGAGTCTTCACTTGATTCGTGCCCCTCGTGATCGTGTACACCTCATTAAGGTCATCCCTCAGCCCCTAGGCTGCAAAGATAAATCCCAGCCAATCCACCCTCTCCCTGTAGCTCAAGCCGGCAAGCCCAGGTAACATCCTGGTCAATCTCTTCTCCACACTGTCCATCTTCATGAGATCCTCACTGCAGCAGGGTGACCAGAACTGCACACAGTACTCCAGGCGTGGTTCCACCATCGACTGGGACAGCTGAGCTTCCAGGTAACTCGGCCCAGTATTAAAAATTTCCTATTTCTTAACAGAAAATTGGAACAGAGTCCGTCTCCCACCGACCAGAGCAAGCTCACTTGTAGCAGAGCGTGGCTCCAACTAACCCCAGCCATCAGACTTCAGAAACTATCATCATCTTTAACATCAGGAAAGGATGCAAATATATCCACAGGAATTGCAGACGCTAGTGTACAAAAAAAGATCCAAATTGCTGGAGTAACTCAGCAGGTCAGGCAGCATCTGTGGAGAACATGGATCGGTGACGTTTCACAGAGTGCTGGAGTAACTCAGCGGGTCAGGCAGCATCTGTGGAGAACATGGATAGGTGACGTTTCGGGTTGGGACTGATGTATAGCTGATATGTAGGCCAGTGGACTCACTCTGCAGTGTTCTGTTGACCACTTGGTTCAAGGGCAGAGCCTGAGGCAATAATCGTGCCAGCAAAGTCCAGATCCTGAACAATTGATCAATTCAAAAATGTGCTCTGCATCAATTTGCACTGTCAGGTTGAATGACCTTTGTGTGTTATCTTAATTCACAAGATATTAGCCGCTGACTGAAGTTGATCCGCTCCACTTCCTTCCTGAATCTTCTAATTTTTCACGAGTGTGAATCCTCCATCACTCTGCCGATTCACTCTCTCCTTCCCCTCATCGAGCTGGGAGCTTTAAACAAGTCAGATCAAAGCCCAACCATGCAAGGATAAAATGAACTGATGAACTTTTTAATATTAATGATATCAATATTAATCTTCCTGTAGAATCTGTGGTGCTGCCCACCTCCTGTTTCTTGTCTAATTGCCGTGATCTGGCTTTATAAATCGTTCCCCTTCGGGAAAGTATTAACAGGAACCTGAGAAGCAAGCTGATGGAACTGCAGATGCTGGTTTACACCGAAGATAGACACAGAGTGCTGGAGTAACTCAGCGGGTCAGGCAGCATCTGTGGAGAACATGGATAGGTGACGTTTCACAGAGTGCTGGAGTAACTCAGCGGGTCAGGCAGCATCTGTGGAGAACATGGATAGGTGACGTTTCACAGAGTGCTGGAGTAACTCAGCGGGTCGGGCAGCATCTGTGGAGAACATGGATAGGTGACGTTTCACAGAGTGCTGGAGTAACTCAGCGGGTCAGGCAGCATCTGTGGAGAGAAGACGTTTTTCGTCTAGACCCTTCTTCAGACTGAGAGTCCAGAAGGAATGGGTGATATTTCAGATTGTGACCCTTCTTCAGACTGATAGTCCCAGTCTGAGGAAGGGTCTCATCCCCCAACAAATACACATTCTTTCTACCCAAAGAGGCAACCTTTTGATGCAAAGGGTGGTGGTTACATGAAATCAGCTGCCTGCGGAGGTAGGTGAGATAGTGTAGTTGAGGTAGTGTAGTTGGGGTATTTGAGGTGGTGCAGGTAGTTGAGGTAGTTAAGGTTGAGGTAGTTGAGGTGGTTGAGGTAGTTGAGGAAGATGAGGTGAGATGGTGGAGGTAGTTGAGGTAGTGGAGGTGGTTACGGTAGTTGAGGTAGTGGAGGTAGTTGAGGTAATTGAGGTAGTTGAGGTCGTTGAGATTGAGGTAGTAGAGGTAATTGAGGTAGTTGAGCCAGTTGAGTTGGTTGAGGTAGTTAAGGTTGAGGTAGTTGAGGTAGTTGAGGTAGATGAGATGAGGTGGTGGAGGTAGTTGAGATAGTTGATGTAGTTGAGGTAGTTGAGGTAGTTGAAGTGGTTGAGGTTGAGGTAGTGGAGGTAGTGGAGGTAGTTCAGGTTGTGGTTGTTAAGGTAGTTGAGGTAGTTAATGTAGTTTAGATAGTTGGGGTTGAGGTAGTTGAGGTAGTGGAGGTAGTTGAGCTAGTTAAGGTAGTTAAGGTAGTTGAGGCAGGTACAATGACAGCATTGCAGGTACTATCACATCGTTTAAAAGGTATTTAGAGAGATCCATGAACAGGAAGGGTTTAGAGGGATATGGGGCAAACAGGGGCCAACATGGACCAACGTGTTCAGCATGAAGGGCCCTGTTTCCTGGCTGCGTGACTCCATGAGCCTTTCACTTTTACACACGCCACGCTGGATCATAGACTCTGGAATCGACAACTAACAACCTGTCTCCCAGCTGTGGCACGTTATTTAAATGCTCATTTTTGCTGCAAAGTTGGAGATACCAGGTGTAATTGCTCATTGGCTGTTAAACGGCACCAGGATCTGTCCAGTGACATGGTAAACTTCAACATTACACGCTGTAACTGGTGCGAAACCTCCCGCTGTGTTGCTGGGCACAGCTGATACTTCCATTCATGACATTTGTCAAGTACTGAGTCTTATTTTAACCGGTAGAGTTACAGTTTAGTTTCTTGTCCCGTGTACCGAGGTACAGTGAGAAGCTTTTGTTGCGTGCTAACCAGTCAGCGGAAACACAATACATGATTACAGTCGAGCTATTTACAGTGTACAAATACAGGATAAGGGAATAACGTTTAGTGCGTGGTTTGATCAAGGATAGTCCGAGGGTCTCCAATGAGGTAGATAGTAGTTCAGCACTGCTCTCTGGTTGTGGTAGGATGGTTCAGTTGCCTGATAACAGCCAGGAAGAAACTGTCTCTGAATCTGGAGGTGTGAGTTTTCACACTTCTGTACCTCTTGCCCGATGGGAGAGGGGGGAAGAGGGAGTGGTCGGGGTGAGACTGGTCCTTGATGATGCTGCTGGCCTTGCCGAGGGAGCGTGAGGTGTAGATGGGGTCGATGGAGGGGAGGTTGGTTTGTGTGATGGTCTGGGCTGCTGGCCTTGCCGAGGCAGCGTGAGGTGTAGATGGGGTCGATGGAGGGGAGGTTGGTTTGTTTGTGCGTGTGTGATGGTCTGGGCTGCTGGCCTTGCCGAGGCAGCGTGAGGTGTAGATGGGGTCGATGGAGGGGAGGTTGGTTTGTTTGTGCGTGTGTGATGGTCTGGGCTGCTGGCCTTGCCGAGGCAGCGTGAGGTGTAGATGGGGTCGATGGAGGGGAGGTTGGTTTGTTTGTGCGTGTGTGATGGTCTGGGCTGCTGGCCTTGCCGAGGCAGCGTGAGGTGTAGATGGGGTCGATGGAGGGGAGGTTGGTTTGTTTGTGCGTGTGTGATGGTCTGGGCTGCTGGCCTTGCCGAGGCAGCGTGAGGTGTAGATGGGGTCGATGGAGGGGAGGTTGGTTTGTTTGTGCGTGTGTGATGGTCTGGGCTGCTGGCCTTGCCGAGGCAGCGTGAGGTGTAGATGGGGTCGATGGAGGGGAGGTTGGTTTGTTTGTGCGTGTGTGATGGTCTGGGCTGCTGGCCTTGCCGAGGCAGCGTGAGGTGTAGATGGAGTCTCTGGAGGGGAGGTTGGTTAGTGTGATGTCAGTGTCAATAATAATTGTCAGGTTGCTTTATGTAGACAAACAGGTGTCGGTACAATGGCCCTTTCTTGCCGTTGGTGTTGAGAGCAGACCATCGGCCTATATCCTGGCCCAGTCGTTTGAGGGCCTCATCACCTAATTTAGTGCGTGCTTTTTAAAACATTCTAAATTGTGAAAATCTGGCTTTCGACTCTTTGGAGAAGCTGGTACATGGTTCAGCCGTGTGGTGTCACGACAAGGCACCGCTCAGTGCAATCGGCATTAAAGCTTGTTGTTTGCATGGTCTTTTGTTTCACTGTCTTGTGGTATTGATGTAGTTTGTGTGTTATTGGTGTTGTGTGTGTAGTGTGAGTCTGTGCCCAGGACACTGTTGTGAGTAGCATTTCCACTGTACCTGTACTAGAGTCGCCAACTTCCTCACTCCCAAATACAGGACAAAGGGTGACGTCACCGCCCCGCGCCCCACGTGACCTCACCCAGCCAGCGGCCACGTGCTCCCGCTCCACCAATGGCTGCCGCCCAGGCCAGGAGGCGGGTTGCGTAGCACGTGGCCGCTGGCTGTGTGAGGTCACGTGGGGCGCGGGGCGGTGACGTCACCTTGTCCCGTATTTGGGAGTGAGGATGTTGGTGACCCTGACCTGTACATCACTGGACCTGTGCATGACACAATAAACTCTGCACATGGACCTGGACTCATCACTATCTCTGTCTTCATTCCACTTTGTCAGAGTGATTACTGAAATCAGGATGAGAAGATATCAAACAGGAATGTACAGTGGAAGAGAGTCCATGCAGACTGTGATAACCAGAAAAGCCTTCTGACTGTCTACCCTCTCACACTTTCATAGACGTCCTCAGCCTCTGAGCCAAAGAAAACAATGTAAGCTTGTCTAACCAGCCTCGTCACAGAGTGCTGGAGTAACTCAGTGGGTCAGGCAGCATCTGTGGAGAACATGGATAGGTGACGTTTCACAGAGTGCTGGAGTAACTCAGCGGGTCGGGCAGCATCTGTGGAGAACATGGATAGGTGACGTTTCACAGAGTGCTGGAGTAACTCAGCGGGTCAGGCAGCATCTGCGGAGGAAAGGAATGAGTGATGTTTCGGGTCGAGACCCTTCTGCAGTCTGAAAAAGGGTCTCGGCAGATAACGCCACCTATTCCTTTTCTCCAGAGGTGCTGTCTGACCTGCTGAGTTGTGTCTATCTGTGGAATGTGGTGTTGATTATTTTCATTAGTTTTTGATCTAAATCCTTTGATCAATTTCTTCAACAAGGGCCAAATAAATAGCTGTAATGTGAGCTGGCACCGGGCATAAAACACAACGAGCTGGAGGAAGTGGGTTCGGCAGCATCTGGGGAGAGTGTGGACACACAATGTTTCTTCAGACTTTACTTTATACTTTAGACTTTAGAGTTACAGTGTTGAAAAAGCACCATTGGCCCACTAAGTCCACTCCGACCAGCGATCCCTGCACACTTACACTATCCTACACACACCAGGGACAATTTACAATGAAGCCGATTAACCCACAAATCTGCACGGCTTTGGAGTGTGGGAGGAACCCGGAGACCCCCTAGAAAACCAAGGCAAGGCATGGGGGGAACGTGCAAACTCCATACAGACAGCACCCGTGGTCAGGATGGAACCCAGGTCTCTGGCGCTGTGAGGCAGCAGCTCTACCCGCTGCACCAACCTGCTGCACATGTTGCTGAGCTCAGCGTACCTTGGAACAGAGGAGCACTCTACAGCTTGTTATTGCTTTCCAGCAAAGATGACTAAAGAAAATAAAAATGTAATAAAGAGGAGGAAATAGGAAGAAAGCAAACCGATAACTCGGGCTGCCTAAAGGATGTGTCTGTGGAATTAATAATGCAGAACAAGGTTTCCCCATTCACAGAAACAGACTTTAAAAAGTCCCAGCGTGTGCAGAAGCTCACAAGCCAAGAGCCCCACGCCGGCCATTCCCTCTCCTCCCCACTCCTCCCCATTCCCTCTCCTCCCCACAAGCCAAGAGCCCCACGCCGGCCATTCCCTCTCCTCCCCACTCCTGTCCAGCAGAAGATCCGGCTTGAAAGCGATCTCCCGCTGGCTCAGCACTTCAACTCCCCTCCCACTCCCACAATGACCTCTCTGTCCTGGACCTCCTCCACTGTCAGAGTGAGGCCCAGCGCAAACTGGAGGAACAGCGCCTCATATTTCACTTGGGTAGTTTACACCCCAGCGGGATGAACATTGACTTCTCCAACTTTAGGTAGTCCCTGCTTCCACACTCCATCCCATCCCCCTTCCCAGTTCTCCCACTAGTCTTCCTGTCTCCGACTGAATTGTATCTCTGTCCTGCCCCCTCGCCTGACATTAGTCTGGAGAAGGGTCTCGACCCGAAACGTCTCCAGAGATGCTGCTAGACCCGCTGAGTTAGTCCACCATTTTGTGTCTCCCATCCATATCCCTTCATTCCCTGCGTAACCATGAGCTTATCTAAAACTCTCTTAAATACCACTACTGTATCTGCCCGCACCCCCATCCCCAACCCCACCCCCTCACCCCACCCCCACCCCCACCCCCATCCCCACCCCCATCCCCACCCCCACCCCCACCCCCACCCCCACCCCCACCCCCACCCCCAACCCCACCCCCATCCCCACCCCCACCCCCACCCCCAACCCCACCCCCACCCCCATCCCCATCCCCACCCCCACCCCCACCTCCCACCCCCAACCCCACCCCCAACCCCACCCCCAACCCCATCCCCAACCCCACCCCCAACCCCACCCCCACCCCTGGCAGTGTACTCCAGGCCCCCACCCCTGTAGCTGTAACCCTCTAATCCAATCTCTCCCTGTAGCTGGAACCCTCTAATCCACCATCTCCCTGTAGCTGAACCCTCTAATCCACCCTCTCCGTGTAGCTGAACCCTCTAATCCACCCTCTCCCTGTAGCTGGGACCCTCTAATCCACCCTCCCTCTGTAGCTCACACCCTCTAATCCACCCTCTCCGTGTAGCTGAACCCTCTTATCCACCCTCTCCCTGTAGCTGTACCCTCTAATTCACCCTCTCCCTGTAGCTGTACCCTCTAATCCAGGCAGTGAACCTCCTGTGCATTGTCTGCCCTCTCTGTCTGTAGTGCTGTGACCAGGACTGCACGCAACACTCCAGATGTGACCTACTGTTATTAATTCACTCTATTATTGATTATTATATATTTATCTGTGTGTTATTATATTAACGGGCCTGTAAAACTACAGCAAGAAATTCTCTCACATCAGTCCCGATTTTACCCGACTTTACTTAGAGATACAGCGAGGAAACAGGCCCTTCGGCCCACCGGGTCCGTGCCGACCAGCGATCCCTGCACACTGACACTATCCTACACCCACTGGGGACAAATTTTTACATTTACCCAGCCAATTAACCTACAAACCTGCACGTCTGGAGTGTGGGAGGAAACCGAAGATCTCGGAGAAAACCCACACAGGTCACGGGGAGAACGTACAAACTCCGTAGTCGGGATGGAACCCGGGTCTCCGGTGCTGCATTCGCTGTAAGGCAGCAACTCTACCGCTGCGCCACCGTGCCGCACTAATGCTGCTGGAGGTTTCTGTCACCTCTCCTGGGCTCTCTTTCCCTTTAACTCCCCCCTTGCACTTCCACATTGTGGACCGCCACCCCTCCCCCATTTAGCTTAAAGCTTTATCTATGGCCCTGGTTTCACGGTTTGCTGTTCTGTTGTCCGTACACACGTGTCCAAACACACACACATGTCCAAACACACACACGTGATCCTTAAATCCCAACAGTGTTTCATAAAGGAGAACCTGAATGTAATGGAGTGTCTCAGATCCAAGGGTGGACAAGCCTGAGGAGCCTCTGCTTGACAAACCCACAGGGAGATGTCTGGAGGCAAAGTCAGGCAGATTGTATTGTGTGGCGCTGAACTGTGGCAATCAGACGCCTCAGTCTGACGGCAGAGTTAAGTTGCATTGACAAATACTGAACGTTTTGACACAATGCTTCTTATCAGAGTGAAACAGCCCGGGAGAAAGTGTCGACTGCCTCAGTGTGTGTGTCAGCTGTGTGATGTGGTGTCGACTGCCTCAGTGTGTGTGTCAGCTGTGTGACGTGGTGTCCACTGCCTCAGTGTGTGTGTCAGCTGTGTGATGTGGTGTCCACTGCCTCTGTCTGCATCCACGGTTAAAGATTATTGTCAAATAATGTTTCCAAAGCAGTCATCACGTTGGTGACTTGTACAGAAAATGTATTGCATCAAGATCATGCAGTTGGTCTGGCTTGGCAGCGTGCCCCTAACGTGCCCCTAACGTGCCCCTAACGTGCCCCTAACGTGCCCCTAACGTGCCCCTAACGTGCCCCTAACGTGCCGGACACAGGGGAATGAGGTGCCGGTCAGTTGGCCTGGCAGCGTGCCCCTAACGTGCCCCTAACGTGCCGGACACAGGGGAATGAAGTGCCAGTCAGTTGGCCTGGCAGCGTGCCCCTAACGTGCCCCTAACGTGTGGGACACAGGGGAATGAGGTGCCGGTCTGGCTTGGCAGTGTTCCCCTAACGTGCCCCTAATGTGCCCCTAACGTGTGGGACACAGGGGAATGAGGTGCCGGTCTGGCTTGGCAGTGTTCCCCTAACGTGCCCCTAATGTGCCCCTAACGTGCTGGACACAGGGGAATGAGGTGCCGGTCAGTTGGCCTGGCAGCGTGCCCCTAACGTGCCAAACACAGGGGAATGAAGTGCCGGTCTGGCTTGGCAGTGTGCCCCTAACGTGCCCCTAATGTGCCCCTAACGTGTGGGACACAGGGGAATGAGGTGCCGGTCTGGCTTGGCAGCGTGCCCCTAACGTGCCAAACACAGGCGACTGAAGCCCCCAGCCACCACGATGAAGGTCAATGGCAGGTCCTCCTCCATTGCAATCACATGCTGAGTTGTCCACGTTGGTCATCATGCTGTTCTTCAGAGATGTCAGTAGCACCACCACCACCACATGCAGGAACATTGCTTCCCCACTGTTGGCACCCTCCCTTAAACGGGTACAGTCCCGATCTTCCAACCTACCTCATTTCAACCTTGGACTTTTTCCACACCCACAGATTCACCACCCTCTGACCCCAACATTGGTCCCCACACAGAGGCCAGTGTAACAGTGAGCGCACTAATGCTGTGGGAACCAGGTCAGATTCACATTCTGATCCTGATGCCCGTCCACCTCCATAAATTCCCATTGTCACCATTCCCAGAGAACCTCCCTCATTATGCACCCATTTGTGTCTGTGAATTACCTGACGTAAGGCACGAGAATGATAAAACACTTGAAGTCATATATTTTTTCAGATTAAAAACCTGTTAATGTGACAAAGAATCAATAATTCCAATTATGCGACACATTTGCTGATCCATAAACATGAAGGTTACAATACGTCACTCACGTCCCATTACTGTGTCTATCGGCAACATGGGAGATCACACATGGAACTTTCTCTGGACTGTCCCTGGTATTGGATAGAAGTGTCAGTATTAGGAATTACTCATCCCAAGTGAGTGTTTCACCTGATGGTGCAATGGGTGTGATGTATGGACTGTGTCATGTACACGTCATGTATGGACTGTGATGTACACGTCATGTATGGACTGTGTCATGTACACGTCATGTATGGACTGTGATGTACACGTCATGTATGAACTGTGTGATGTACACATCATGGGCCTGTCTGATTTCATCTTCCTAAAGCTGACAGCCACAGTTTAAGAATAAGGGGTAGGCCATTTAGAACGGAGATGAGGAGAAACTTTTTCAGTCAGAGAGTTGTGAATCTGTGGAATTCTCTGCCTCAGAAGGCAGTGGAGGCCAATTATCATATCATATCATATATATACAGCCGGAAACAGGCCTTTTTCGGCCCTCCACGTCCGTGCCGCCCAGTGATCCCCGTACATTAACACTATCCTACACCCACTAGGGACAATTTTTACATTTACCCACCAATTAACCTACATACCTGTACGTCTTTGGAGTGTCTGGATGCATTCAAGAGAGAGCTAGATAGAGCTCTTTAGAATAGCGGAGTCAGGGGGTATGGGGAGAAGGCAGGAACAGGGTACTGATTGAGAATGATCAGCCATGATCACATTGAATAGCGGTGCGTACAGACTCGAAGGGCCGAATGGCCTCCTCCTGCACCTGTTGTCTATTGTCTATTGTCCACACATACATCCTTGATATTATTGACTCCGTTGACGCTTGCTTTGGCCATCCGGGGATGCGTAGCCTAGCCACCCTTGCCCCCCCCCCCGTCCTCACTGGGATGGGCTGCTCCTACACTCTGACCAGCTGGCCTGTAACCTACAGGTGGCAGATATGGACTGACCAGCTGGCCTGTAACCCATAGATGGCAGATATGGCCTGACTCAGTAACAGTTGAAGAAGGGTCTCCACGTTTAGTTACTTACTCGACTAGCAGTTATTTCAAGCGGGCTAGAACACAAAAGCAGGGATGTAAGGCGCTGGTCAGGCCGCATTTGGAGTATTGTGAGCAGTTCTGGGCCCCGTATCTGAGGAAGGAAGTGCTGGCTCTGGAGAGGGTCCAGAGGAGGTTTACCAGAACGATCCCAGGAATGAGTGGGTTAACCTGTGATGACTGTTTGTCAGCACTGGGTCTGTACTCGCTGGAGTTTAGAAGGATGAGGGGGGACCTCATTGAAACGTACAGAATAGTGAGCGGCCTGGATAGAGTGGATGTGGAGAGGATGTTTCCACTAGTGGGAGA
Source organism: Rhinoraja longicauda (assembly GCF_053455715.1). Classification (NCBI taxonomy): domain Eukaryota; kingdom Metazoa; phylum Chordata; class Chondrichthyes; order Rajiformes; family Arhynchobatidae; genus Rhinoraja; species Rhinoraja longicauda. Next base: position 981,030 of record NC_135966.1, on the reverse strand, counting down.
GTCTAGGACCAGAGGGCACAGCCTCAGAATTAAAGGACATTCCTTTAGGAAGGAGATGAGGTGGAATTTCTTTAGTCAGAGGGTGGTGAATCTGTGGAATTCTTTGCCTGTGATTCACTGCTGGCTTTGCTTTGCCAACCACGCGTGTCATTATCACTGGGGATTGTTTTCATGCTTCTGAGTGATTTATTCGCCTGAATTTAAAGTTCTCAAGTTGCTTTATTGAGATTATAAGAGGTCTGGATCATATGTCCAGGTCGATGGTAACTGGCCCTTCAGCCCAACTTGCCCATGCTGACCAAGGTGCCCCAGCTACACTAGTCCCACCTGCCCGTGTTTGGTCCATACCCCTCCAAACCTGTCCTATCCATGTACCCGTCCAAATGTCTTTTAAACGTTGCGATAACCCCTGCTTCAACTACCTCCTCTGGCAGGTCGTTCCATACACCCACCACCCTCTGTGTGAAAATGTTACCCCTCAGGTTCCTATTAAATATTCCCCTCCCCCTTAAACCTACGTCCCCTGGTTCTTGATTCCCCAGCTCTGGGTAAAAGGCGGTGCATTTACCCGATCTCTCCCCCTCGACCTTGTGCAAGAGTTGAACCGCCATGATCTGGGTCTTAGCGCTCCATGGTATGTTGATCTGGGTCTTAGCGCTCCATGGTATGTTGATCTGGGTCTTAGCGCTCCATGGTATGTTGATCTCTGCCGAGACAACCTTGCACTTGGGAAATAAACTTCACTTCTCACTCCCTGTCAAGTGTGAAGACCAGCCTGGCAGCGTGTTGCCATGGAGTTACATGGACATGTGTCATTAGTGCTCTACAGCTAAACTACCTGAGGACACGTCACCCAAAACACATCGTTAGAACCTTCACCTGCAACTGCACAAGGTGCAACACCTGTCCCCATAACCCCCCCCTCCCCCTCCCCAGATACCTCCCCCAGCAACCACACATGATGCAACACCTGTCCCCATACCCCCCCCCCTCCCCCTCCCCAGGTACCTCCCCCAGCAACCACACAAGGTGCAACACCTGTCCCCATACCCCCCCCCTCCCCCTCCCCAGGTACCTCCCCCAGCAACCACACAAGGTGCAACACCTGTCCCCATACCCCCCCCCCTCCCCCTCCCCAGGTACCTCCCCCAGCAACCACACAAGGTGCAACACCTGTCCCCATAACCCCCCCCTCCCCCTCCCCCTCCCCAGGTACTCCCCCTGCAACCACACACGATGCAACACCTGTCCCTATACCTCCCCCTCCCCGGATACCTCCCCCAGCAACCACACATGATGCAACACCTGTCCCTATACCTCCCCCTCCCCAGGTACCTCCCCCAGCAACCACACACGATGCAACACCTGTCCCTATACCTCCCCCTCCCCAGGTACCTTCCCCAGTAACCACACATGATGCAACACCTGTCCCTATACCCACCCTCCCCCTCTCCATGTACCTTCCCCTGCAACCACACAAGATGCAACACCTGTCCCTATACCTCCTCCCTCGACTCTGTCCAGGGACCCCGACAGTCCTTTCAGGTGAGGCAGAGGTTCACCTGCACCTGCTCCAAGCTCATTTACTGTATCCGTTGTTCAAGATGTGGACTCTTACACATCGGCGAGACCAAACGTAGACTGGGCGGAACACCTTCGCTCAGCCCGCCTGAACCTACCTGATCTCCGGGTTGCCAAACACTTTAATTCCCCTTCCCATTCCCACACTGACCTCTCAGTCCTGGGTCTCCTCCATTGTCAGAGTGCGGCTAAACGCAAAGTGGAGGAACAGCTCCTCATATTTCGCTCGAGCAGCTTACAGCCCAGTGGTGTGAATATTGATTTCTCTCATTTCAGGTAGCCCCAACATTCCCTCTCTCTCCATCCCTCCCCCACCCAAGTCGCACCAGCTTCTCGTTCTCACCCAACACACAGCTAACAAAGGCCTGTTCCCTTTATCATCGTTACTTTTTTGCGCATCTTTCATTCATTGTTCTTTATCTCTCTACATCATAACCAGTCTGAAGAAGGGTGTCTACCCGAAACGTCACCCATTCCTTCTCTCCAGAGATGCTGCCTGTCCCGCTGAGTTACTCCAGTATTTTGTGTCTGTTGTACATCGTTATAAACAGGCTGACACCTCATTGCCACACACCCACCCCATCAACAGAGAAAACATCCATTATTCATTGGAGTAGTCCCAGATTAGAATCCTGTTGCCATGGACATTGTCAGAGATCGTTCTAATGGAGCTGCAGAAACAAGGGTAGGTTTAATTGACAAGGTGCCTGTCACAAGGTGCCTGTCACAAGCACATGATATCCCAACATGGGTGGGAAACAACTGCAGATGCTGCTTTACACCAAAGATAAACACAGAGTGCTGGAGTAACTCTGCGGGTCGGGCAGCATCTGTGGAGAACATGGATAGGTGACGTTTCACAGAGTGCTGGAGTAACTCAGCGGGTCAGGCAGCATCTCTGGAGAGAAGATGAAGAAGTCTGAAGTCCAAATCTGAAGGTGGGTCTCGACCTGAAACGTCACCCATCTCCCAACATATTTAGTTACTCCACATTACACATGAGGAGTGACACGTGCTGGTTTATAAAAATAAACACAAAGGCTGAACAACCCCTATCATCTTGTATCCACCTATCACTTGCCAGGCTCTGGCCTGTCCCCCAGCACTCTTTATCACACAGAGGTGGTGTGTGTATAGAACGAGCTGTCAGAGGAGGTAGTTGAGACAGAGACTATCGCAATGATTAAAAGACAATTAGACAGGTACATGGATAGGATAAGTTTAGAGGGATATGGACCAAACAAGGACAGCAAAGTGGTGTCGTTCCATCCTGACTACGGGTGCTGTCTGTGTGGAGTTTGCACGTTCTCCCCCTGACTGTGTGGGTTTTCTACGGGTGCTCCGGTTTTCTCCCACACTCCAAAGATGTGCAGGTTTATAGGTTAATTGGCTTCTGTGAATTGTCCCTGGTGTGTGTAGGATAGAACTGGTGTGTGGGTGATCGACTGTTGGCACGGACTCGGAGGGCTGAAGGGCCAGCTTCCATGCTATCTCTGAACCAGATGGGAGTAGTGCAGATGGGGCATGTCAGTCAGCATGGGCAAGTTGGGCTGAAGGGCCTGTCTCGTGCTGTATGACTTTATGGCCATAACTAAAACGTATTGATTCAAGGCAGTCAGGCCCTAAAGCAGCAGAAGCCATGTACAGCCCTGGACACCAGCGGTGAGGAAGGGCATGCGGACGGCAGCTGCTGGCTGCACTGGCTGCACTGGCTGCACTGGCTGCACTGGTGCATGCCCCAGTAGCAGCGCATGGACTGCACAGCGATGCATGCAATGTTGTAACACCGCCTACTATTGCATTTTACTATTGCAATATTGTGAGCAGTTTTGGGCCCCGTATCTGAGGAAAGATGTGCTGGCTCTGGAGAGGGTCCAGAGGAGGTTTACAAGAATGACCCCAGCAATGAGTGGGTTAACACATGATGAGCGTTTGTGGGCACTGGGCCTGTACTCGCTGGAGTTTAGAAGGATGAGGGGGGACCTCATTGAAACGTACAGAATAGTGAGCGGCCTGGATAGAGTGGATGTGGAGAGGATGTTTCCACTAGTGGGAGAGTCTAGGACCAGAGGGCACAGCCTCAGAATTAAAGGTCGTTCCTTTAGGAAAGAGATGAGGAGGAATTTCTTTAGTCAGAGGGTGGTGAATCTGTGGAATTCATTGGCACAGACGGCTGTGGTGACCAAGCCAATGAATGATTGAATGAATGAATGAGTTTATTGGCCAAGTATGTGCAGATACAAGGAATGTGCCTTGATGCTCCGCTCACAAATGACAACACAAACATAGTTAACAATTAAGAATAAAGCATAACCACATCAAAACAATAAGGATACAACATTACGGTCTAAACATGTGGGTGAAAATAAACCAGAGCAAAAAAGAGACTACAGACTTTGGTTGTTGAGTAGAACTATCACTTGTTTATGTCTGGCTGTGGCTGCTTTGACAGTCCGGAGTCGCCTTCCAGAGGGAAGTGCTTCAAAGAGTTTGTGGCCAGGGTGAGAGAGGTCAGAGATGATCTTGCCCACTCGCTTCCTGGCCCTTGCAGTGTACAGTTCATCAATGGGGAGAAGGTGTCTGTCTGTGGGTGCTTTGACAGTCCGGAGTGGCCCTTCCAGAGGAGAGTGCTCGTGCTGGTGCTAGTGCAGAGGGATATATTTAAAGCAGAGATAGATAGATTCTTGATTAGTGCGGGTGTCAGAGATTATGGGGAGAAGGCAGGCGAATGGGGTTAGGAGGGAGAGATAGATCAGCCATGATTGAATGGCGGGGTAGACTTGATGGGCTGAATGGCCTGATTCTGCTCCTGTCACGTATGACCTTATGACCACGCTAACTACATTCCAATCTCCAACCAGCAATGTTGAGCCACCGTGTTTCTGAACAGGAACTTGTTTTAAGTCATTGGACCATTGACCTTTATCTGAGCCTTTGAATTATCGATGAGGCACGACCTGGATGACAATTTGTCTCAAACCTATTGCGGTCTGAATGCATTGGATGACCATTCAGTGAACACATCTCGTGGGACAGGGACTGGAGCCCTGGCTTTACAGCGGGGCACTCTCCATTAACGGCCTTTCACAGCCGTCTTGGATGGAGTGGAAAAGTGACAGATGTTTGCAGTTTAGGCCCATCCAGTCCGCAGAGAATCCGGCAAAAACTAGACCTGGTGGAGCAGTGTTTGCAGGAAAATAACCTCTCGTGTTGTTTAAACAGAGGAATCTAATGTCTGACATATAACATGGCCCTCACGCTGAACGGTTTGCAGGTGCCTGGTGTTCAGGAACAGAACTCTGTAAAACACGAAAGGACAAATAAATAGAGAGAGCTAGATAGAGCTCTTAATGATAGAGGAGTCAGTGGGTATGGGGAGAAGGCAGGAACGGGGTACTGATTGAGAATGATCAGCCATGATCACATTGAATGGCGGTGCTGGCTCGAAGGGCTGAATGGCCTCCTCCTGCACCTATTGTCTATTGTCTAAATAACAGGAAATAGAGGTGCTGCCTCGACTGCCCGGGTTCAGTCGTCTCCTTGGCTGCTGTCAGTGTGGAGTTTGCACGTTCTCCCTGTGACCGCGTGGGTTTCCTTCGGGTGCTCTGGTTTCCTCCCACATCCCAAAGATATGCGGGTTTGTAAGTGAATCGGCCCTGTGTAAATTGCCCCTCAGTGTGCAGGGAGTGGATGAGAAAGTGGGTTGACAGAGAACTAGTGTGAGTGGACGATCGATGGTCGGCATGGACTCGAACTTAGTGCTGCACAAAAACAGGCCCTTCGGCCCACAATGTCTGTGCCAGCATGATGCCATGGAGGGGAGCCTATGCCATTTCCCCAGAGTGGCGTTGAGGCGTGCAGTGGTTGTGGGTTGTGTTGCTGCATGTCTGCCTTGTGGAGGAGCATCTATTGCTTCCTGCCCGTTGCTGTGACTTCTTTAATCTAACTGATGGACATTAACTGTAATAATCGCTTTTTTCCAACTGGGAGAATGTTCCCGAGAGCTGGATGTTCAGCCAAGCTGAACACTGATTAACCGTGAGCTCAGGCTGTGCCTATCCTGATGCTCATGGTTAGTAATTAAGCTGCTGGAGCCGGAGATGGAGATGGAGATGGAGATGGATGGTCTTCATAGCACCAGAGGCACTGGCATCATCCTCAGCTTCAGTCCAAGGCACAGATTAACCATTCAGCAATCCTCTTTGCATCCTTACTTGCTCCAGCGGTGTCTTGATGGGGAAAATTAAAACTGCAATGGGAGAGAGACCTTGGAGTTGCCATGGGACTGTCTGGTCTTGACCAGACAACATCATACATTGGATTCCATAACGATAAACCCACTCTCGGATATAGGTTTAAGTTCATTACTGTCATGTGTACAGTGCAAAGCTTTAGAGTCATTGAGTGATACAGTGTGGAAACAGGCTCAGTAGGAAAATAACTGCAGATGCTGGTACAAATCGAAGGTATTTATTCACAAAATGCCGGAGTAACTCAGCAGGTCAGGCAGCATCTAGGAGAGAGGGAATGGTTGACGTTTCAGGTCGAGTCAGTCTGAAGAAGGGTCTCAACCCAATACGTCACCCATTCCCTCTCTCGTAGATGCTGCCTGACCCGCTGAGTTACTCCAGCACTCTGTGAAACGTCACCTATCCATGTTCTCCACAGATGCTGCCTGACCCGCTGAGTTACTCCAGCACTCTGTGAAACGTCACCTATCCATGTTCTCCACAGATGCTGCCTGACCCGCTGAGTTACTCCAGCACTCTGTGAAACGTCACCTATCCATGTTCTCCACAGATGCTGCCTGACCCGCTGAGTTACTGCTGCACTTTGTGTCATTCCTTGGTAACCCAAGCTTGCAGCAGCAACAGCTAAACAATATAATCTAAGTACAACATGCCGGGCATGCTCAGCAATAAGGTAGCTTCAGTGTAAGTACAACAGTGTAAGTACAACATGCCGGGCATGCTCAGCAGTTAGGTAGCTTCAGTGGAGAGAGAAACCGAAAAGAAAGAGCGGAAACCTAGAATGAATGTTTCATGTTTGTCTGACCTTCCATTTCTTCACAGATGCTGCCTGACCCACTGAGTTACTCCAGCACTCTGTGAAACGTCACCTATCCATGTTCTCCACAGATGCTGCCTGACCCACTGAGTATTTCCAACCTTCATTGCAAGATTTATAGTACTCGTATCAGTTTGGTTCTGAGCTAACAACACTGCCTTTGCCAAGCTTTGAGTCACTGAGGTATTTTATTTAATCAACAATTCAATCTCCACAGCACGACTCGGGCTCAGAAAAATTGCGCTTTGCACAAAACTGATTACGTTCCTAAAATGTTTTTGGCAACTTTGTGATATTTGCCAAGTGATCTGTTGAGATTACAAATGAACCCAAAAACATTAAACATTTCACAACTGGCCCATTTCAAGCATCACACTTGTTACAACAATGAGCGGCACGGTGGCGCAGTGGTAGAGTTGCTGCCTTACAGCGAATGCAGCGTCGGAGAGCCGGGTTCGATCCTGACTACGGGCGCCGTCTGTACGGAGTTTGTACGTTCTCCCCGTGACCTGCGTGGGTTTTCTTCGAGATCTTCAGTTTCCTCCCACACTCCAAAGACGTACAGGTTTGTAGGTTAATTGACTGGGTAAATGTAAAAATTGTCCCTTGGGTGTAGGATAGTGTTAATGTGCGGGGATCGCTGGGCGGCCTGATTCTGCACTGTATCTCTAAATCTAAATCTAAAAAAATCTAAACCAATCTCAATTGTGAATTTTATATCTATATATAAAATTCACAATTACATATATATATATGTGTGTGTGTGTGTGTGTGTGTGTGTGTGTGTGTGTGTGTGATATATATATATATATATGTGTGTCATATATATAAATGATGGAAATGCTGGCAATTGAGAAAAGATTCCAATTTCAGAAATGGCACCTCTGAGATTGAGCCAAGCCCGTTTCAAATATTGGAATTGAATATGAATTGGGAAAGATTTAAGATATCAGAATTTGCCCGAACATCTGACAAGGATGAGTGGTTTCAGATTGTGAACAGCAGGATGGTATTGGATGTGATATTATGATGCTGTGTTTGTCCGAAGGGGCTCAGCATCTGGAATCCTCGGTGGATATGAATGGGAAAAGACAGATGACATATGTGCCTCATTAGAGCTTTCTCGACCTATATATAGATATTGTAAAGATTACATTGAATGTAAGAGTATCATATATCCAGAGGATTTATTGATGCCATTTATCACAGCGTATTATACACATTTAGCTGACATTAAATGAGCTTCAGGAAAGTCTCAGTGAGTCTGATGAAGGTGAAGCCCATGAGCCCTTGTTGGATGTGGTGCAGCTCACAGTATCAGGGCTGATGTGGGCGACTGGATGGATGTGGCACAGCTCACAGTGTCAGGGCTGAGGTGGACGGGTGGGCCACTGGATGGATGTGGCACAGCTCACAGTGTCAGGGCTGATGTGGGCGGGTGGGCCACTGGATGGATGTGGCACAGCTCACAGTGTCAGGGCTGATGTGGGCGGGTGGGCCACTGGGTGGATGTGGCACAGCACACAGTGTCAGGGCTGATGTGGGTGGGTGGGCCACTGGGTGGATGTGGCACAGCACACAGTGTCAGGGCTGATGTGGGCGGGTGGGCGACTGGGAACTGCTCCATGTGATGGGAACAGCCATCTCTGTGAGACTGACCGCCATGTGCTTCCCCTGCCCACCGTCATCATCAGTGCGGCTGTCAGGGGTTATGGGGGGAATGGAGTTAGGAGGGAGAGATAGGTCAGCCGTGATTGAATGGCGGAGTAGACTTGATGGGCCGAATGGCCTGATTCTGCTCCTATCGCTTATGATCTTATGAGCTTGCATCTTGCATCTTGCATCCTGCATCTTGCATCATGCATCTTGCAGCTTGCATCTTGCATCTTGCATCTTGCATCTTGCATCTTGCATCTTGCATCTTGCATCTTGCATCTTGCATCTTGCATCTTGCATCTTGCAGCTTGCATCTTGCATCTTGCATCCTTGCATCTTGCAGAATGCAACTGATGCATCTTGCACCTTGCATCTTGCACCTTGCATCTTGCAGTCTTGTCCGGTGATTTCCCAGCAAAATCTCTGTCTTGGCATCAATCTCACTGTGACCATGTACAATACGCACGCACACGGCAAATGTACAGCAGGTGAAAAATATAGAAATCATTCACGGAATAGGAGGTGATTATGTGGAAAA
>NC_135966.1:964688-967188 GCF_053455715.1 Rhinoraja longicauda | reverse complement strand
GGTGGGCCCAAGGGCCTGTTTCCGCGCTGTATCCCCAAAACTGAAAAACTAAAACTAAATTAGACACATATCCCTCTAAACTCTTCCTATCCACACACATGTACAAATGTCAGCAGCTTCCTCTGGTAAATAATCCCAGACACGGGCGACAGTCTGTTAAACGGCACGATGCTGCTGATGCATAGCCTGTAACTGAGGGCAGCTGACATGCATGTTGTAATGTCAGTGCTGTATCAGTGCTGGTACACATGCGTGTAGTAATGTCAGTGCTGTATCAGTGCTGGTACACATGCATGTTGTAATGTCAGTGCTGGTACACATGCGTGTTGTAATGTCAGTGCTGTATCAGTGCTGGTACACATGCGTGTTGTAATGTCAGTGCTGTATCAGTGCTGGTACACATGCGTGCAGTAATGTCAGTGCTGTATCAGTGCTGGTACACACGCGTGTTGTAATGTCAGTGCTGGTACACACGCCGGTTCAAGTCCAGCCTCCGAGCTTCATGCCCGACCTGTGCAGAGCTGAGGAAGTTCCACCTGTAGAGGAGCTGCCAAACTGGCCAATGGTGCCAGGCCCGGATAGAGTGGGTGTGGAGAGCATGTTTCTACTAGTGGGAGAGTCTAGGACTAAAGGTCACAGCCTCAGAATTAAAGGACGTTCCTTTAGGAAGGAGATGAGGTGGAATTTCTTTAGTCAGAGGGTGGTGAATCTGTGGGATTCTTTGCCACAGACGGCTGTGGAGGCCACAAGTCAGTGGGTATTTTTAAGGCAGAGATAGATAGATTGTTGATTAGTGCGGGTGTCAGTGGTTATGGGGAGAAGGCAGGAGAATGGGGTCAGGAGGGGGAGATAGATCAGACATGATTGAGGTGATGGGCCGAATGGCCTAATTCTGTTCCTGGAACCTATGAATGTATAAAGCTGAGTGACTGGCCTCTCTCTCTCTCTCCCTCTCTCCCTCCATCAGCCACAGTGGTCTCTCTCTCTCTCTCTCTCTCTCTCTCTCTCTCTCTCTCTCTCTCTCTCTCTCTCTCTCTCTCTCTCTCTCTCTCTCTCTCTCTCTCTCTCTCTCTCTCTCTCTCTCTCTCTCTCTCTCTCTCTCTCTCTCTCTCTCTCTCTCTCTCTCTCTCTCCCTCCCTCTCTCTCTCTCCCTCTCTCTCCCTCTCCCTCTCTCTCTCTCTCTCTCTCTCTCTCTCTTCTCTTCTCTCTCTCTCTCTCTCTCTCTCTCTCTCTCTCTCTCTCTCCCCCCCCCCCAGTGGTCTCCCAGTGCCGATACCCTCTGGCTCGTTCCACTGGCTCCTGCAAACTGTTCAGAATTAGATTTACCCATTTGGAAATATTATACATTTTTAAATTAGAAGTTAACTGGTCATGAAATTAAAACAGAAGACAAGGGGATATTGATGGGATAAAATTGTTGATTACTGCAGCTTGCTTTTTAATTGCAGTGCGCGCTGGCACGATTATGCTCACACAGGGAGCGCTGGTCAGGGTCCAGGGTCCAGGGTCCGGGGTCCAGGGTCCAGGGTCCAGGGTCCAGGGTCCAGGGTCCAGAGCAGCCAAACAGTGGGCCTATTCTCAGGAGCAGAGGCAACATTTATCATTAAACCAATAATGACCAAAGCAGGTTTAAGAACGGTCTCAACCCGAAACGTCACCTATCCATGTTCTCCACAGATGCTGCCTGACCCGCTGAGTTACTCCAGCACTCTGTGAAACGTCACCTATCCATGTTCTCCACAGATGCTGCCTGACCTGCTGAGTTACTCCAGCACTCTGTGCCATTTTTGGTAAACCAGCATCTGATTTGATTTTGATTTAGAGATACAGCGCGGAAACAGGCCCTTCGGCCCACCGAGTCCGTGCCGACCAGCGATCCCCGCACACTAACACTATCTTACGCACACGAGGGACAATTTTTACATTTACCAAGCCAGTTACCTACAGACCTGCACGTCTTTGGAGTGTGGGAGGAAACCGAAGATCTCGCAGAAAACCCACGCAGGTCATGGGGAGAACGTACAAACTCCGTACAGACGGCGCCCGTAGTCGGGATGAAACCTGAGTCTCCGGCGTTGCATTCACTGTAAGGCAGCAACTCTACCGCTGCGCCACCATGCCACCGTGCCACCGTTGCTTGTTTCCACATTGTGGCCATTTGACCTCTGGCACCGATGCTCTGACCCCTGAGGTGCCAGCTGAGGCCAGGGGGATGGGGGCTTCCTTCATCGAGCTTCTCCCCTGGTTAATGTGGCTGTGCATTGTTAATCTCCAGGCAGTAGAGTGGTGCAACATTCAAGGGTCAACGCCTGTTGTTAATTCAGAACTACTCATCAACAAAGTTAAAATGCATCAAATTGTTCGAAAAAGTGTAGATTAAGGGCACAACTCCAAGATAAGAAGTCTATCAGTGGAACATACACTGATGGTAATCAGCGGCAGGCATTAATGAAGAATATGGTGTCAGAGGATTGAGAGATATTGAACCAAGATTGCCACC
>NC_135966.1:902188-959688 GCF_053455715.1 Rhinoraja longicauda | reverse complement strand
CTGTGAAACGTCACCTATCCATGTTCTCCACAGATGCTGCCTGACCTGTTGAGTTACTCCAGCACTCTGTGCTATTTTTTCCAATGAGATGATCAGCTCTATGTGCGGCCAATGGCGATTGTCAACCAACACTGGCCTGGTCCCTCGGGCTGACCCACGAGCTCTAGACCTGTATGGTCCACCTGACAGTGGATGGAAGGTGTGGGAAGGAACTGCAGATGCTGCTTTACACTGGAGATAGACACAAAGTGCTGGAGTAACTCAGTGGGTCAGGCAGCATCTGTGGAGAGAAGGGACGGGTGAGGTTTGGGGCCAAGACCATTCCTCAGACTGGGATCAGGTGATGCTGTGGTTACCATGTGGTATGCAAGCACCAGGCCTCTGAAATTGTCCCTCCCCTACACTGGGGGCTCAGACAGATTTATGATTTATTCCCTTTCTTGGCCAATAGCATCTTCCACCAAATAGCTCCAGAATAAATCACAGAGCAGAAACACAACTGACAAAATATATCTGCAGACAACAGCAGAGATGCAACCTTTAACCAGTGATTCACAGGAAAACATTTATCCTCTGTGCAATAAGTAAAATAATGCAAATCACACTGTAGCGTCAAACTGCATCTTATAAATCAGACGTCACAATAAAAGCACCCGTTGAAATTCACATGGTTGCTATTAAATAAACCCCTGGATAATGAGACAGGCAACAATGCACAACATACATATATATACATGGTTGCACGCTGCTATTAAATAAACCCCTGGATAATAAGACAGGCAACAATGCACAACATACATACATATACGATGATTCAAAACAAATTACTGCAGCAGAAATGTTCATAAATCACCAGAACGTTTGTGATTTGGCCTCTCTCTCACCAAGTAGCTGCGAAATATTCAAAGGGACAGCTTCTCCCAGATCTTCGGTTTCCTCCCACACTCCAAAGACGTGCAGGTTTGTAGGTTAATTGGCTTGGTGAATGTAAACATTGTCCCTAGTGTGTGTAGGATAGTGTTAGTGTGCGGGGATTGCTGGTTGGCGTGGACCAGGTGGGCCGAAGGGCCTGTACCCGCACTGTATCTCTAAACTAAACTAAAACCAGCAAGCTGTGATTCGACCCAACATATTGTCCCAGATCCAATCCCTTAAACCCATGCCCTGTCATTCTAGAGGCCCTCACCCTCGGTAGAAGACGCTGCATCACCCTCTCTATTCCTTCATGGTTTTATACACAAGTTTCATCCATTGCGTTGAAGACCACATCCCACCAGTTACAGCGTCTGCTCGTTGTCCCCAGACCCCTCAGGCATGCCGATACTTGGGACCACGATGAGACCCATCCTTCTGTGACCTCAATGACTTGGCCAGGAGCTGTGTGCCAGAGGTGACAGGTAACTACCGTGCTGTCAGCTCCAGCCCATTCCAACCTTGCCCGACCCTGCCCGCCCCTGCCCGACCTTGCCCGACCCTGCCCGACCCTGCCCGACCCTGCCCGACCCTGCCCGACCCTGCCCGACCCTGCCCGACCCTGCCCGACCTTGCCCGACCCTGCCCGACCCTGCCCGGCCCTGCCCGACGTTGCCCGACCTTGCCCGACCCTGCCCGACCCTGCCCGACCTACAACGTGTAAACAGTCCATTAATTTGCAATCTCAAAGCCATGAAGGCTTTGGATGTGGTGATGATGTTTTGTTTCTGTTCAAGGCCAATGGCGTTCATCCTGTCATGGCTGGGTTATGGCCACACCATGGGGCAGTGGGCACGGGTCAGTGCCACACCATGGGGCAGTGGGCACGCCTGGGTTATGGCCACACCATATACAACACGGCTACAGTTCACTCCCAGCCCTGTGATGCCTGCGTTTGTAACCTTGCAGTGCGAGTGTGTGGACTATAGCTGGGCTGCTGGGCCTGCAGCGCTCCCTGCTCCACCTGGCCTGCTCCACCTGGCCTGCCCCGCCTGACCTGCCCCACCTGGCCTGCCCCACCTGGCCTGCCCCACCTCATCTGCCCCACCTGGCCTGCCCCACCTGGCCTGCCCCACCTGGCCTGCCCCACCTGCCTCACCTGGCCTGTCCCACCTCACCTGCCCCACCTCATCTGCCCCACCTGGCCTGCCCCACCTGGCCTGCCCCACCTGGCCTGCCCCACCTGGCCTGCCCCACCTCACCTGCCCCACCTGGCCTGCCCCACCTGGCCTGCCCCACCTGGCCTGCCCCACCTCACCTGCCCCACCTGGCCTGCCCCACCTCACCTGCCCCACCTGGCCTGCCCCACCTGGCGTGCACCACCTCACCTGCCCCACCTGGCCTGCCCCAAAGACGTGCAGGTTTGTAGGTTAATTGGCTTTGGTAGAATTATAAGTTGTCCCTACTGTGTGTAGGACAGTGTTAGTGTGCGGGGATCGCTGGTCGGCATGGACTCGGTGGGCCGAAGGGCCTGTTTCCGTGCTGTGTGTAGGACAGTGTTAGTGTGCGGGGATCGCGGGTCAGCACGGACTCGGTGGGCCGAAGGGCCTGTTTCCATGCTGTGTCTCTAAAGTAAAGTGTAAAAGTGTTGCACGCCTGTTTGTAAAACCTGCCTCACTTTTTCCCATCTATGCTGATGGATTCGTTAATGATCCCAGCAATTATCAGTCAGTTAATAATGGTCAAAGTTAAGAGCAGTTCCTAACACTGAACTCCGGTTCCATCTTGTTACAAGTTATACACGCCAGACCATTCTTCGCATGGCAACCTGGTAGAGGCACATTGACAAACCGTATAACCATCACATGGCACTAATCCTTGATCGGACGTTGCTGCCTTTACCTTGTACTAAACGTTATTCCCTTACCCTGTACCTTTACACTGTAAATGGCTCGATTGTATTAGTCACAGAGTGATACAGTGTGGAAACAGGCCCTTCAGCCCAACTTGCCCACACTGGCCAACATGTCCCAGTTACACTTGTCCCACCTGCCTGCGTTTGGTCCATATCCCTCTAAACTTGCCCTATCCATGTACCTGTCTAACTGTTTCTTCTTCTTTCGTGTCCATGTTTCAAATGTTACATCAACTACCTCCTCTGGCAGCTCGTTCCATACACCCACCACCCTCTGTGTGAAAAAGTTACCCCTTCAGTTTGCTATTAAATCTTTTCCCCTTCACCTTGAACCCGTGTCCTCTGGTCCTCGATTCCCCTACTCTGGGCAAGAGACTCTGCCCGGTCTATTCCTCAATCTTCCGTATTGTCTTTCTGCTGACTGGTCAGCATGCAACAAAAGCTTTTCACGGTACCTCAGTACACGTGACAATAAACTGAACTGAACATGGTGCCCTGACCCCACCTCACAAGGTGGAGCTCTCTGGTGTTGTCCTGCTGCCTGAAGGCTGGAGAAGTCAATGAGTTTTCCTCTGCTCCTCCATTACATCCACACAAACCACTCACTCCGACAACACAGACCAATATTGCATCTGTACCAACCGCTCATTCAACTCCAGAATGAATAGTTCAGTCACCAATTAACGTGCTAATTCCATTTAACCTTATTAATTCTGATAAGTCTGGGTAATTAAATGTTTTATGTCTGTAAGGCTACATATTTGCTGAATGGGATATTATAGTCGGCTTACAATAATGAACAAAGGAGCACTAGAAGAAATCCAAGAAGCTGGGAATGTTTTGATAGTCCACTAGGCTTGTGTCCACTAGGCTTGTATACACTAGGCTTGTACACACTGGGCTTGTGTACACTAGGCTTGTACACACTGGGCTTGTATACACTGGGCTTGTACACACTGGGCTTGTACACACTGGGCTTGTGTACACTAGGCTTGTACACACTGGGCTTGTATACACTGGGCTTGTACACACTGGGCTTGTATACACTGGGCTTGTACACACTGGGCTTGTACACACTAGGCTTGTACACACTGGGCTTGTATACACTAGGCTTGTACACACTGGGCTTGTACACACTGGGCTTGTACACACTAGGCTTGTACACACTAGGCTTGTATACACTAGGCTTGTACACACTGGGCTTGTACACACTAGGCTTGTACACACTAGGCTTGTACACACTGGGCTTGTATACACTGGGCTTGTACACACTGGGCTTGTACACACTAGGCTTGTGTACACTAGGCTTGTACACACTGGGCTTGTATACACTAGGCTTGTATACACTGGGCTTGTACACACTGGGCTTGTATACACTAGGCTTGTATACACTGGGCTTGTATACACTGGGCTTGTATACACTGGGCTTGTACACACTGGGCTTGTATACACTGGGCTTGTACACACTGGGCTTGTATACACTGGGCTTGTATACACTGGGCTTGTACACACTGGGCTTGTATACACTGGGCTTGTACACACTGGGCTTGTATACACTGGGCTTGTATACACTGGGCTTGTATACACTAGGCTTGTATACACTGGGCTTGTACACACTGGGCTTGTATACACTGGGCTTGTACACACTGGGCTTGTATACACTGGGCTTGTATACACTAGGCTTGTATACACTGGGCTTGTACACACTGGGCTTGTACACACTAGGCTTGTATACACTAGGCTTGTACACACTAGGCTTGTACACACTGGGCTTGTATACACTGGGCTTGTATACACTGGGCTTGTATACACTGGGCTTGTACACACTGGGCTTGTACACACTGGGCTTGTACACACTAGGCTTGTATACACTAGGCTTGTATACACTAGGCTTGTACACACTAGGCTTGTATACACTGGGCTTGTACACACTAGGCTTGTACACACTAGGCTTGTATACACTAGGCTTGTATACACTGGGCTTGTATACACTGGGCTTGTATACACTAGGCTTGTATACACTGGGCTTGTATACACTAGGCTTGTATACACTGGGCTTGTACACACTAGGCTTGTATACACTGGGCTTGTACACACTGGGCTTGTATACACTAGGCTTGTACACACTGGGCTTGTATACACTGGGCTTGTATACACTAGGCTTGTATACACTGGGCTTGTATACACTAGGCTTGTACACACTGGGCTTGTACACACTGGGCTTGTATACACTAGGCTTGTATACACTGGGCTTGTACACACTGGGCTTGTATACACTAGGCTTGTATCCACTAGGCTTGTATACACTGGGCTTGTATACACTAGGCTTGTATACACTGGGCTTGTACACACTAGGCTTGTATACACTAGGCTTGTATACACTAGGCTTGTACACACTAGGCTTGTATACACTAGGCTTGTACACACTAGGCTTGTACACACTAGGCTTGTATACACTAGGCTTGTATACACTGGGCTTGTACACACTAGGCTTGTATACACTAGGCTTGTATACACTAGGCTTGTACACACTAGGCTTGTATACACTGGGCTTGTACACACTAGGCTTGTACACACTGGAACAGAAGGATGGGAGGAGATCTTATCGAAACGTATAAGATTATTAAGGGGTTGGACACGTTAGAGGCAGGAAACATGTTCCCAATGTTGGGGGAGTCCAGAACAAGGGGCCACAGTTTAAGAATAAGGGGTAGGCCATTTAGAACTGAGATGAGGAAAAACTTTTTCAGTCAGAGAGTTGTGAATCTGTGGAATTCTCTGCCTCAGAAGGCAGTGGAGGCCAATTCTCTGAATGCATTCAAGAGAGAGCTAGATAGAGCTCTTAAGGATAGCGGAGTCAGGGGGTATGGGGAGAAGGCAGGAACGGGGTACTGATTGAGAATGATCAGCCATGATCACATTGAATGGCGGTGCTGGCTCGAAGGGCTGAATGGCCTCCTCCTGCACCTATTGTCTATTGTTATTAGGATGTGGAATGTGGAACAGAACAGCACCAGGGACCGGGACCGGGACAGACACAGGGACAGGGACACTGGGACAGGGACACTGGGACAGGGACACTGGGACAGGGACACTGGGATAGGGACACTGGGACAGGGACAGGGACAGGGACAGGGACAGGGACAGGGACACTGGGACAGGGACACTGGGACAGGGACACTGGGACAGGGACACTGGGACAGGGACACTGGGACAGGGACACTGGGACAGGGACACTGGGACAGGGACAGGGACACTGGGACACTGGGACACTGGGACACTGGGACAGGGACACTGGGACAGGGACACTGGGACAGGGACAGGGACACTGGGACACTGGGACACTGGGACAGGGACACTGGGACAGGGACACTGGGACAGGGACAGGGACACTGGGACACTGGGACACTGGGACACTGGGACACAGGGACACTGGGACAGGGACACTGGGACAGGGACAGGGACACTGGGACAGGGACACTGGGACAGGGACAGGGACACTGGGACACTGGGACACTGGGACACTGGGACACTGGGACACTGGGACACTGGGACAGGGACAGGGACAGGGACAGGGACAGACACAGGGACAGGGACACCTACAATGTCCGTGTCACTCTGATCTCCACTCCCTGCAGATCCATGTGCCCGTCTAAACGGCTCTTAAATACCACTATGGTTCCTGTCTCCACCCCCACCCCTGGCAGCACGTTCCAGGCCCCCACCCCCACCCCCACCCCCACCCCTGGCAGCACGTTCCAGGCCCCCACCCCCACCCCTGGCAGTGCGTTCCAGGCCCCCACCCCCACCCCCACCCCCACCCCTGGCAGCGCGTTCCAGGCCCCCACCCCCACCCCTGGCAGCGCGTTCCAGGCCCCCACCCCCACCCCCATCCCCACCCCCACCCCTGGCAGTGCGTTCCAGGCCCCCACCCCCACCACTGGCAGCATGTTCCAGGCCCCCACCCCCACCCCTGGCAGTGCGTTCCAGGCCCCCACCCCCACCCCTGGCAGTGCGTTCCAGGCCCCACCACCCTCTGTGTAAACATACATCTCCTGTAGACTTTGCCCCTGGCACATTAAGGTCCAGTCAGGATGGAAGCTGGGGCTCTGGCTATGTAAGGCAGCAACTCTACCGCTGTGCACCTTGAATGCTGCCCAGTACAGTGTACAGATCCAGTGTACAGATCCTGTTTACAGTGTGCAGTAGGGTCTTGGAATGGTGGCAGAGTGGCAGGGCAAGTTGTGACATCCACTCTCAGTACCAGCAACTCAGTTTCCATCCCGCCCCCTCGTGCTGATGGTGTGGAGTTTGCACGTTCTCTTCCTGACCACGTGCATTTCCCACAGACCCCATTGATTCCCTCCCACACCCCAAACACGTGCTGGTACAGTTGAGGTCATTGTCACCTGTACCCAGGTACAGTGAGAAGCCTTTGTTGCGCGCTAACCAGTCAGCGGAAAGACAGCACACGATTACAATCGAGCCGTTTACAGTGTACGGATCCAGTTTACAGTGTACGGATCCAGTTTACAGTGTACGGATCCAGTTTACAGTGTACGGATCCAGTTTACAGTGTACGGATCCAGTTTACAGTGTACAGATCCAGTTTACAGTGTACAGATCCAGTGTACAGATCCAGTTTACAGTGTACAGATCCAGTTTACAGTGTACACATCCAGTTTACAGTGTGCAGATACAGTTTACAGTGTACAGATCCAGTTTACAGTGTACAGATCCAGTTTACAGTGTACAGATCCAGTGTACAGATCCAGTTTACAGTGTGCAGATCCAGTTTACAGTGTACAGATCCAGTGTACAGATCCAGTTTACAGTGTACAGATCCAGTTTACAGTGTACAGATCCAGTGTATAGTGTACAGATCCAGTTTACAGTGTACAGATCCAGTTTACAGTGTACAGATCCAGTTTACAGTGTACAGATCCAGTTTACAGTGTACAGATCCAGTTTACAGTGTACAGATCCAGTTTACAGTGTGCAGATCCAGTTTACAGTGTACAGATCCAGGATGGGAATGGCCATTGTAAGTTGTCCTTCGATGGAGGAGGGTGGGGGGGGGGGGGGGGGGGGGGGAACCAGGGTGAAGCTAAAGGTCGTGTGAGAGAGCCATGGTTATGGGAGATAAGTTGAGCAGTGGGGTTGTACTGTGAGCTAGGACAGGCTCGATGGGCCAAACATCCTCCTTTCATATCATGAGAAAATGCACAAATATACAGCATTTAAATCTGCAGCATGAAATGTGGAGAAAAGAGTTGTCACAGAGCCAGAAATAACATTGAAGGCAGTGGATTGCAAAGTCCCAAGATAAATCTATATTTCTCTTTGTTGTCAATCAATGCGTAGCAAGTGGATTTATTCACAAAATGCTGGAGTAACTCAGCAGGTCAGGCAGCATCTCGGGAGGGAAGGAATGGGTGAGACCCAGTGGATGCAAACTCCATTTTACCTTGAATATCCAATGCCGTTGGTATTTTGCATTAAAATACAAACTAATACAGATCCTCTCGACAACTCTGTCTAATATCTTCATCCACTGGTTGCTGTGCGCTGGGATGGTCCCAGGCTAATATTGTGCGCTATAAAGCTGCCTCAGCAAGTACTGAGCCAGGCAGTGAGTGAATACCTCACTCCTGATGGACACAGCATCACCAGGGCCTGGAAACTGCAGATTGCAGTAAAGTTCTCACCCACTATCCTGCTGCAAACGTAATACTGCTGTGTTCTGTACAAATAAATTAATTTCATCTGCTTTCAGTGTTGGCCAATAGGATGGAATATTAGAATATAGAACACAACCTTCTTATACAGAGGTATCAGAACACACACACACACACACACACACACACACACACACACACACACACACACACACACACACACACACCCCACACACACACACACACACACACACACACACACACACTCACACACACACACACACACACAAAGCCCTGACTGACCACCTTGTTGTACTCCAGCACTCTGTGAAACGTCACCTATCCATGTTCCCCACAGATGCTGCCTGACCCGCTGAGTTACTCCAGCACTCTGTGAAACGTCACCTATCCATGTTCTCCACAGATGTTGCCTGACCCGCTGAGTTACTCCAGCACTCTGTGTCTATCTTTGGTGTAAACCAGCATCTACAGTTCCTACACAAACTACCGATGTAAGATGCACCTTCGGGGAGGTGGGTGGGTGAGCTGCTGTGGAAACTGGGCCCCTGCCAACCCAAGCAGAACCATCTCTCTAACTCATGCCCTTGACAAGGAGTGCCACAACTAGCCATGATGCCATCGAACACACCCTTCAGCCCAATCATGCATTGTCTTTCCACTGACTGGTTAGTACACAACACACCTGACAATAAAATGAACTAAACTCCTCCTTGCTGGCCAAGATGCCCACCTGCACTAGTCCCACCTGTCCACGTTTGGCCCATGTCCCTCTGCACCTGCACTAGTCCCACCTGTCCATGTTTGGCCCATGTCCCTCTACACCTGCACTAGTCCCACCTGTCCACGTTTGGCCCATGTCCCTCTACACCTGCACTAGTCCCACCTGTCCACGTTTGGCCCATGTCCCTCTACACCTGCACTAGTCCCACCTGTCCACGTTTGGCCCATGTCCCTCTACACCTGCACTAGTCCCACCTGTCCACGTTTGGCCCATGTCCCTCTACACCTGCACTAGTCCCACCTGTCCACGTTTGGCCCATGTCCCTCTACACCTGCACTAGTCCCACCTGTCCACGTTTGGCCCATGTCCCTCTACACCTGCACTAGTCCCACCTGTCCACGTTTGGCCCATGTCCCTCTGTACCTGCACTAGTCCCACCTGTCCATGTTTGGCCCATGTCCCTCTACACCTGCACTAGTCCCACCTGTCCACGTTTGGCCCATGTCCCTCTACACCTGCACTAGTCCCACCTGTCCACGTTTGGCCCATGTCCCTCTACACCTGCACTAGTCCCACCTGTCCACGTTTGGCCCATGTCCCTCTACACCTGCACTAGTCCCACCTGTCCACGTTTGGCCCATGTCCCTCTACACCTGCACTAGTCCCACCTGTCCACGTTTGGCCCATGTCCCTCTGTACCTGCACTAGTCCCACCTGTCCACGTTTGGTCCATGTCCCTCTACACCTGCACTAGTCCCACCTGTCCACATTTGGCCCATTCCCTCTACACCTGCACTAGTCCCACCTGTCCACGTTTGGTCCATGTCCCTCTACACCTGCACTAGTCCCACCTGTCCACATTTGGCCCATTCCCTCTACACCTGCACTAGTCCCACCTGTCCACATTTGGCCCATTCCCTCTACACCTGCACTAGTCCCACCTGTCCACGTTTGGCCCATGTCCCTCTACACCTGCACTAGTCCCACCTGTCCACGTTTGGCCCATGTCCCTCTGTACCTGCACTAGTCCCACCTGTCCACATTTGGCCCATTCCCTCTACACCTGCACTAGTCCCACCTGTCCACATTTGGCCCATTCCCTCTACACCTGCACTAGTCCCACCTGTCCACATTTGGCCCATTCCCTCTACACCTGTCCTGGCCCTTCATGTCATTGTGTTTGTCTGGGTTGGCTTCAGAAACATTGTCCCAATGAAACATTGGCACCTGATCCTTCTCAGTTGTCCATTGTTGACTGCTGCTGCTGGCTTTTGGCAGTCAGCAAGGTACTAATGCTCACACAACCCATGACAAAGCCAATGTAATTAATAAACTGACCTTCAGCACTCTGGGGAGCGAGCTTCAGTGGTGAAGGAAGAATACTAATACCTCTAATCCACAGCTACTTTGCCTTAGTTAGAATCTGTAGGTCATCACATTACAGATGAAACATAACTCATGTAATGGATGAGCAGTATTCACTTGGAGTCGGCTCCTCCAGGCAACTGTATCCGAATAAATCCAGGCAGATAATCTCGTCCTCAGTCATTAAACACAGAAACATAGAAACATGGAATATAGGTGCAGGAGGAGGCCACTCGGCCCTTCGAGCCAGCACCACCATTCATTGTGATCATGGCTGATCATCCACAATCAGTAACCCGTGCCTGCCTTCTCCCCATATCCCTTGATTCCACTAGCCCCTAGAGCTCTATCTAACTCTCGTTTAAATTCATCCAGTGAATTGGCCTCCACTGCCGGGCAGAGAATTCTACAAATTCACAACTCTCTGGGTGAAAAACTTTCTTCTCACCTCAGTTTTAAATGGCCTCCCCTTTATTCTTAGACTGTGTCCCCTGGTTCTGGACTCCCCAAACATTGGGAACATGTTTCCTGCATCTAGCTTGTCCAGTCCTTTTATAATTTTATACGTCTCTGTAAGAATCCACACAGGTGCAGGTTTATAATTGTCACCTGTACCGAGGTACAGTGAAGAGCTTTGTTGTGCATGCTGTCCAAACAGATCAGATAATACCACATGTATGAAGTTGCCAGAATAACAATGTTATTCAACTTAGGAGCAGGGAGGTTCTGCTGCAGTTGTACAGGGCATTGGTGAGACCACACCTGGAGTATTGTGTACAGTTTTGGTCTCCTAATCTGAGGAAAGACATTCTTGCCGTAGCGGGAGTACAGAGAAGGTTCACCAGATTGATTCCTGGGATGGCAGGACTTTCATATGAAGAAAGACTGGATAGACTCGGCTTGTACTCGCTGGAATTTAAAAGATTATGGGGGGATTGGCTATATTTCATTGGCTATATTTAAGAGGGAGTTAGATGTGGCCCTTGTGGCTAAAGGGATCAGGGGGTATGGAGAGAAGGCAGGTACAGGATACTGAGTTGGATGATCAGCCATGATCATATTGAATGGCCTACTCCTGCACCTATTTTCTATGTTTCTATGTTTCTAAATCTAGTTTAATGATTGTCGAGGATGTAACGTTTACAGACAAAGCCGCAGTTCCTGAATGCGCGCCTCCCGCCAGAACCTGCCCCGGGTATCAGGCATGGGTCGGATAACTTCCTCCAGCACCAGCATCTGTAAACACCCGACATAGACTGTGAGCACAGCCACTCACCTACACTACACATAAACACAATCAGGCCAAACTCCAGTACAACAGGTGGAGCAAAGGGCAAGATACAGAGTGCAGAATATAGTTCTCAGCATTGTAGCGCATCAGTTCCACAGACAAAGTCCAATGTCCGCAATGGGGTAGAGGTGAATCGGACAGTGCCCTAGCTCATGGAAGGCCGGCCATGTCTGCTCAGTACCATGCTCCTGTGAGACAGGTGGGGCAAAGCCACGCGAATGACAGATGCAGGAAGGAACTGCAGATGCTGGTTTAAAGCGAAGATAGTCACAAAGTGCTGGAGTAACTCAGCGGGTCAGGCAGCATCTCTGGAGAGAAGGGATGGGTGACGCTTCGGGTCGAGACCCTTCCTCAGACCGAAGAAACGTCACCCATTACTCTAGTATTTTATGTCTAAGTGATAGGTGGATACAGGTGAGGGGAGTGAATGGCAGATGGGTGCAGTAAGTGAAAGATGCTGGAGGTGAAAGGAGACAAATAGGTGACAGATAAGGAATATTAAGACAGTTAAGGAATGTTTAGACAAGTACATGGATTGGATGAGTTTAGAGATGTGTTTGGCAAACACAGGCAGGTGGGACAAGTGTAGATAGAGCACGTTTGGTCGGTGTGGACAAGTTGGGACATGTGACCTGTTCCCATGCAGTACGAGTCTGTGGCTCGTAAAGGGGGGAGTGAAATATAATGCCAGAGAGAGGGCAGGTTACAGAGAGAGGACAAAGAGGGGAGAGAAAATATGCTCCAGTGTGGGCTGGGATCTTCGTCTTAATGTCCGTAAGCACATGCAACCAAAAGAACATTCCCAGCAATGAGTGGGTTAACACATGCAACCAAAAGAACATTCCCAGCATTGAGTGGGTTAACATATGCAACCAAAAGAACATTCCCAGCAATGAGTGGGTTAACCTATGATGAGCGTTTGTTGGCACTGGGCCTGTACTCGCTGGAGTTTAGAAGGATGAGGGGGGACCTCATTGAAACGTACAGAATAGTGAGCGGCCTGGATAGAGTGGATGTGGAGAGGATGTTTCCACTGGTGGGAGAGTCTAGGACCAGAGGGCACAGCCTCAGAATTAAAGGACGTTCCTTTAGAAAAACAAGGGGGAATTTCTTTAGCCAGAGGGTGGTGAATCTGTGGGATTCTTTGCCACAGACGGCTGTGGAGGCCACAAGTCAGTGGATATATTGAAGGCAGAGATAGATAGATTGTTGATTAGTGCGGGTGTCAGGGGTTATGGGGAGAAGGCAGGAGAATGGGGTTAGGAGGGAGAGATAGACCAGCCATGATTAAATGGCGGAGTAGACTTGATGGGCCGAATGGCCTGATTCTGCTCCTAGAATTTATGAACTCATGAGAAGATTTAATTTTCAAAGTTTCACTTTTAGTTCATGAATTTCATTGAGGAAACGTTGCCAACTCCTGGAGTCTGGACTTCACATGGAAACCAAACGCAATACTTTATGCTGATGCAGGTGCCAAATAATATCTCTTCCTAATATATATTAAAACATTCTTCCATAATCTCCCTTGAGACTTTAGGGATGGGATTAAATCATGCATTGATGTAGTTTGAGGCAGAATATGCCGGAGAGTGCAGTTGTCAAGAGTGGAACCAGCGGTAGACATCGTAAGGCTCTCAGCATGTATTGTCTTTCCGCTGAATGGTTAGCACGCAACAACAGCTTTTCACTGTACCTCAGTACACGTGACAATAAACTAAACTGAACTAAGAGGGAGTAAAGTCGAGCATCAGCAGAAACTGCCTTTATTATATATACAATGTTTATCAATAAGCAGTAAGCTTGAATGGCCTCATCAATATCGAGCTCTACTGTTATTGTATCCCTTTAACTATAATCTGAACATAAAACACATATTTATTACACTCCCATTGTTAACAAACTTGTGGTGCATCACAAAACATCATTATACTTCTCAGATGCAAGAAGCAAGTAGCGGTTTTATTGCAGAGTTTCTGCTGTAGGAAGGCACAACTGGGAAATTATGCAAATACTTCATAAAATAAGGCTGTGGGCAATTTGGGAGTTGAGCTGCAATCTTCAGTGTTGTGTTGCAGTGGGAGCTGGCCTTTAGCTGGGAGCGTAGATGTCCAGTCAGGTATAGATCACAGAGGTAATCATCACACCTGTGAGAACTTCACTATGGTCCAGTTATGGACCCATGGTGTTAGCCGTCTGATCTAAGGGCCCGACACGTTTCACTGTTGTTTCTGGGACAAGCTTTTAAAATTCAGCTTCATTCAAGTTTAATCAGATGCAGGTTTTTTTTCGATGCGCTGAATATCTAAACTATATTTGCATATATCTTGGCTGACTGAGATTTTTCTTGCTCGTTACCACTGCGATCCATCACAGGCTGCCTGCGGGCTGTTCTCTATGTGGATATCGCTCGCTCGGTGACTTACTCTTGCAAGTCCAGCCACGCCTCAGAACCAACTCCGTGACGAGAACAAGAACTATAAAAAGGAATTCTTCATTGGTATTCCCAACGCTCCTTGATGCCGATCACAATGGCGGCGCGGTGGCGCAGCGGGTAGAGCTGCTGCCTTACAGCGCCACAGAGCCGGGATCGATCCTCACCTCTGGTGCTGTCTGTGTGGAGTTTGCACGTTCTCCCCGTGACCACGTGGGTTTTCTCCGGGTGCTCCGGTTTCCTCCCATGTCCCAAAGACGTGCATGTTTGTAGGAATGCTGGAGTAACACAGCGGGATAGGCAGCTGGCCCACTGAGTTACTCCAGCATTTCATGTCTACCTTGGAATTAAACCAGCATCTGCAGTTCTTTCCCACACATGTGTTTGTAGGTGAATTGGCCCTCTGTAGATGGCCCCTAGTGTGCAGGGAGTGGATGAGAAGGTGGGATAACATAGAACTATTGTGAACGGGTGACCGATGGACAGTGTGGACGCGCGGGCCGAAGGGACAGTTTCTGTGCTGCATCTCTGAACCATACAATGCCTGTGGCCTGGCATTGAGTAGCCAGGATTCATGTCTGAAGAAGGGTCTCGATCCGAAACGTCCCATTCCTTCTCTCCACAGATGCTGCCTGACCCACTGAGTTACTCCAGCACTGTGTGAAACGTCACCTATCCATGTTCTCCACAGATGCTGCCTGACCCGCTGAGTTACTCCAGCACTCTGTGTCTATCTTCTCGTTCGAGCAACCTTCATGTTCAGAAGTCATAGGAGCAGAATTAGCCCAACAAATCCACTCCGCCATTCAATCATGGCTGTTCTATCTTTCCCTCTCAACCCCATTCTCCTGCCTTCACCCCATAACCTTTGATGCCCGCACTAACCAAGAACCTGGCAATATCCACTTTATAAACACCCAAAGACGTAGCCACCACAGCCGTCTGTGGTAATGAATTCCACAAATTCACCACCCTCGGTCTAAAGAAATTCCTCCACATCTCCTTTATAAAGGTGCGTCCTTTTATTCTGAGGCTGTGCCCTCTGGTCCTAGACTCTCCCACTAGTGGAAACATCCTCTCCACATCCACTTTACCCTTCTCACCTCACCTCTGCCCATCACATCTTAAACCTATGCCCTGTAGTCTTGGACATTTCCACCCTGTGAAACATAAAGGAAGATGTAATAAGCGTCTGAAGAAGGGTCTCGACACGAAACGTCACCCATTCCTTCTCTCCACAGATGCTGCCTGACTCACTGAGTTACTCCAGCATTTTGTGAAACCTCACCTATCCATGTTCTCCACAGATGCTGCCTGACCCCCTGAGTTACTCCAGCTTTTTGCATCTATCTTTGGTTTAAACCAGCAGTTCCTTCCTACATATGTAATAACAAAGGTATTTTTCTGTGTAGATATTGTGGGGGTTTTAATGCTGAGTAATTGAAATATATTTTTCCCATAAAGAGAGTTTATTAACTGGTCAATACTGGTCTCTAAATCAGAAATTGACCAATCAGGACCTGTCAGCAATAATATTCATTTGACACCATTCAAATAATAGCCACTTAATGCGTGAAAGAACAGCAAAGGACATTAATTCAGCTCAAGGGACTTCAAAACCAGTCAATTAGCTTTTGTAAACCTGGTTCAGAAATCCATTTGAGCAGGTCTTTATAAAACCCATCATCCACTTCATTACCATGTGAGGATGTGTCATTTCAGAAATCGGAACTTGCTCATAATTAAGTGAACACAGATTAATCATGTCATTTACAAAAGTGGCTGGGTATGTTTGTTTATGGAGTGTGTACAATAACAATGTATATAAAGATATCTTAGTGACCTTTACAGATATGTCCATGCCTTTGCCTGCGCTACCAATGCTGAGCGTCATTGTACAGGATGAGCATTGAGCTGGCCAGCTGCTCGTGACTGTGCTACACACACTGACCTATTGGCTGCATGAGTCTGCAGCCAACGTCCTTGAGAGGAAAACTGGAAGGCAGTGTGTCGTGGACTTAATAAACCTAGAGGACACGGTACAGACAGCAAGGATGTCATTTGTTGGAATGGGTGCAGAAGAGATTCACCAGGATGATACCTGGACTAGCCACAGAGTGCTGGAGTAACTCAGCGGGTCAGGCAGCATCTGTGGAGAACATGGATAGGTGACGTTTCACAGAGTGCTGGAGTAACTCAGCGGGTCAGGCAGCATCTGTGGAGAACATGGATAGGTGACGTTTCACAGAGTGCTGGAGTAACTCAGCGGGTCAGGCAGCATCTGTGGAGAACATGGATAGGTGATGTTTCGGGTCAAGTCACTTCTTCAGACTGAGAGTCAGGGGAGAGGGAGACACAGAGATAAGGAAGGATAAGGTGTGAAAACTAGACATCAAAGGGGATGCGTTTGAAGGAAAATGCAGAATAGATACCTGGGCTTGCGAGCTTGAGTTTAGTTTTTGTTGTAGGGATACGGCGTGGAAACAGGCCCTTCGGCCCACCAAGTGCATGCCAACCCTGTACACTAGCACGATACAGGGAGTGGAGGGATATAGAAGACGTGCAGGCTGATAAGAGATGGTGTTGGTGTCAGGCTTGGCACTGACACGGTGGGCCGAAGGGCCTGTTCTTGTGCTGTACTGTTGTATGTTCTATATCCCTGTGCTCACAATGGGAACCCAGCCCTTTGCAACATATCTTGATATAGCACTTATCAAATGTCTATGTAGTATCATTTGGACTGTGCCTATACTGGACTAATTGAAGCATTTTCCTTCATTTACTATATAATAATGGTTTATAGCTTCGATGTAGAGTGCAACATTTCAAATCCTCTTCCAAATAAAAGTCGTATACCATAAATATTGTCTACCTTTGATGATGGATAGTTCATTGTTACATGTAGAGGTCATGTTAGTTACGGGATCTGTCTTGCAATGTCTTACCACAGAGCGTGGTTTCCTGGGTGATAATTCAGTTACCCCACCTTGTGTGAAACGTGTTCAATAACAAATTACTCTCTGCTCTGCAAAAGCAATATGGTTTCATTCAATAAGGACCTCAGATACTTTTAATAGTTTGACTTTGTTGACAGAGGTCCCCTTCTTTCCAATTCAATTGAACCTCACCGACATTAGGCAATAGACAATAGACAACAGACAATAGACAACAGACAACAGACAACAGACAACAGACAACAGACAACAGACAATAGGCAATAGACAATAGACAATAGACAATAGACAACAGACAACAGACAACAGACAATAGACAATAGACAACAGACCATAGACAATAGGCAACAGACAATAGACAACAGACAACAGACAATAGACAATAGACAATAGACAATAGACAATAGACAATAGACAATAGACAATAGGCAATAGGTGCAGGAGTAGGCCATTCGGCCCTTCGTGCCAGCACCACCATTCAATGTGATCATGGCTGATTAGGCGAAGGAACTGGGAAAAACATGTAGAAAAATGATTCAATCAGACCGAGATGAGAAAGAATGACATAAAAGAGCAGGAGAGATTAGATGTGATGGAGATGACCCATGGACAGGTCAGTGAGGGCCCACTGTTCCCACAAGTGCTCTGCTCAACACAAGGAGCTTCCACAACAGTACAGGTGTGGCGAGACCAACCGCTGGCTCGGCCATCGTTTCGCTGAACACCTCCGCTCAGTCCGACTCAACCAATCTGATCTCCCGGTGGCTCAGCACTTCAACTCCCCCTCCCACTCCCAGTCTGATCTTTCTGCCCTGGGCCTCCTCCATTGTCAGAGTGAGGCCCAGAGCAAATTGGAGGAACTGCACCTCATATTTTGCTTGGGTAGTTTACACCCCAGCGGTATGAATATTGACTTCTCCAACTTCAAATAGCCCTCGCTTCCCCTCTCTCTCCATCTCCCCCCCTTCCCAGTTCTCCCACCAGTCTGGCTGTCTCCGACTACATTTTATCTCTGTTTGCTGTGTTGTTACCTTCTCCCAGTTAACGATAATCTATTCTACATTTTCCTTGATCTCCATCCCCTTAGTCTCGTTTTCACACCTAACACTTCCTTATCTCTGTATCTCCCTCTCCCCTGACTAACAGTCTGAAGAAGGGTCTCGACCTGAAACGTCACCCATTCCTTTTGCCAAGAGATGCTGCCTGTTACTCCAACATTTTGTGTCTATCTTTAGTGCAGGAGAGTCTGTCTTTAATGATACTGTTACGTCTGGAGGAATTTCTTTAGCCAGAGGGTGGTGAATCTGTGGAATTCATTGCCACAGACGGCTGTGGAGGCCAAGTCAGTGGATATTCTTAAGGCAGAGATAGATAGATTCTTGGTCAGTGCGGGTGTCAGGGGTTATGGGGAGAAGGCAGGAGAATGGGGTTAGGAGGGAGAGTTAGTGTAAGAAAATAACTGCAGATGCTGGTACAAATCGAAGGTATTTATTCACAAAATGCCAGAGTAACTCAGCGGGTCAGGCAGCATCTCAGGAGAGAAGGAATGGGTGACGTTTCGGGTCGAGACCCTTCTTCAGACTGATCAGCCATGACTGAATGGTGGAATAGACTTGATGGGCCGAATGGCCTAATTCTGATCCTATCACTTATGATCTTGCGAAGGGGCAAATGTTAGCCCATGTATGGAGAAATAATGGCCTTGTTCGTTGAGAATGTCTGTGGATCGTGGTCCCAGTGACACGTTGGAGAATGCAGCAATCCCTCTGGAGGGCTTGGACTATCAGCCAAGGTGTAGCTCGAATCCATATAGGTCTTGGCAGGAACCAAGAGTGAATAATTGTCCTAGGTACCAACAATGGAGCCATGGCATTCTTACCTGCTGCACACACAGTACTCAAATAAAACATGTCATCTAATATCCTAGAACTAGTGCAAAAATCCCACCGTTATTAGTATAATAAAAGACAGACCATGGTTCGTAGATTAGTTATTGTTGTGTAGTTCAAGAGCCTGATGGTTACTGGGACGAAGCTGTTCTAGAACCGGGCGCACGGTGGCACAGCGGTAGAGTTGTTGCCTCACAGCGCCAGGGACCCGGGTTCCATCCCATCTACGGGCGCTGTCTGTACGGAGTTTGTACGTTCTCCCCGTGACCTGCGTGGGTTTTCTCCGAGATCTTCGGTTTCCTCCCACACTCCAAAGACGTGCGGGTTGTTAGGTTAATTGGCTCGGTCTAATTACACATTGTCCCCAGTGTGTGTTGGGTAGTGTTAATGTGTGGGGATCGCTGGGCGGTGCGGACTCGGTGGGCCCAAGGGCCTGTTTCTGCTCAGTACCTCTAAACTAAAGTAAACCTGGTTTTCAGGCTCCTGTACCTTCTCCCCCATGGTAGCAGCAAGATGAGAGTGTGGCCAGGGTGGTGTGGGTCAGTGAGAGTGTGGCCAGGGTGGTGTGGGTCAGTGAGAGTGTGGCCAGAGGGGTGTGGGTCAGTGAGAGTGTGGCCAGGGTGGTGTGGGTCAGTGAGAGTGTGGCCAGGGTGGTGTGGGTCAGTGAGAGTGTGGCCAGGGTGGTGTGGGTCAGTGAGAGTGTGGCCAGGGTGGTGTGGGTCAGTGAGAGTGTGGCCAGGGTGGTGTGGGTCAGTGAGAGTGTGGCCAGGGTGGTGTGGGTCAGTGAGAGTGTGGCCAGGGTGGTGTGGGTCAGTGAGAGTGTGGCCAGGGTGGTGTGGGTCAGTGAGAGTGTGGCCAGAGGGGTGTGGGTCAGTGAGAGTGTGGCCAGGGTGGTGTGGGTCAGTGAGAGTGTGGCCAGAGGGGTGTGGGTCAGTGAGAGTGTGGCCAGGGTGGTGTGGGTCAGTCAGAGTGTGGCCAGGGTGGTGTGGGTCAGTGAGAGTGTGGCCAGGGTGGTGTGGGTCAGTGAGAGTGTGGCCAGGGTGGTGTGGGTCAGTGAGAGTGTGGCCAGAGGGGTGTGGGTCAGTGAGAGTGTGGCCAGGGTGGTGTGGGTCAGTGAGAGTGTGGCCAGGGTGGTGTGGGTCAGTGAGAGTGTGGCCAGGGTGGTGTGGGTCAGTGAGAGTGTGGCCAGGGTGGTGTGGGTCAGTGAGAGTGTGGCCAGGGTGGTGTGGGTCAGTGAGAGTGTGGCCAGGGTGGTGTGGGTCTCTGATGATACCTTGTTGAGGCAGCGCCTCCTGTAGCTCCCTCCAATGGTGGGGTGGTCTATTATAAACAGTGTCCATGGATGGACCTGTAGCGGGGCATATATTTGCACAGGTTTGTGTGTACGGTGCTGACATTCATTTCATGTGAAGCACATAGTTCCATCATGTGCGTATACGACTTTTGCAAGATATTTGGACATATGTACGGATAGGACGGGTTTAGAGGGATATGGGCCAAATGCACGCAAATGGGACCAGTCTATTGTGGATAAGGTGGGCCGAAGGGCCTGTTTCCAGACTGTAATTTATGGTCAATTTTATGAACTTGTACTCCAAGCAGAGTTCTCACTGATAACAACCCCATATAAAATTGTCCTTAGTGGCAAAGCGGAACTTCAAAATAAAGAGGAGAGACTCAACTAAAAGTCTATTTGTCTCAGTGTGACAAGAGTGAAATGATTTTGCTTGTGATAGATTACTTACTGGGTGCTTTCTCGCTGGTGATGATGTGTACTGTTCAAATTAAGTACTGTTCGCTAATTCAATAGACAATAGACAATAGGTGCAGGAGGAGGCCATTCGGCCCTTCGAGCCAGCACCGCCATTCAATGTGATCATGGCTGATCATTCTCAATCAGTACCCCATTCCTGCCTTCTCCCCATACCCCCTGACTCCGCTATCCTTAAGAGCTTTATCCAGCTCTCTCTTGAATGCATTCAGAGAATTGGCCTCCACTGCCTTCTGAGGCAGAGAATTCCACAGATTCACAACTCTCTGACTGAAAAAGTTTTTCCTCATCTCAGTTCTAAATGGCCTACCCCTTATTCTTAAACTGTGGCCCCTTGTTCTGGACTCCCCCGACATTGGGAACATGTTTCCTGCCTCTAACGTGTCCAACCCCTTAATAATCTTATACGTTTCGATAAGATCCCCTCTCATCCTTCTAAAATCCAGTGTATACAAGCCTAGTCGCTCCAGTCTTTCAACATATGATAGTCCCGCCATTCCGAGAATTAACCTAGTAAACCTGCGCTGCACGCCCTCAATAGCAATCATTCATCATTCTTTGCAACATACACGTCACGGCACGCTGAAGGTACGTGCGCATCGGTAGGTTTGCAGCGTGGAACTGATGCTCACCTTCATTGGACGAGTCATTGAGTGTAAGAGTCAGGAAGGGTGGCACGGTGGCGCAGCGGTAGAGTTGGTCCAAGGTGAAGTCAGGTGGCGCAGCGGTAGAGTTGCTGCCTTGCAGCTCCAGAGACCCATGTTTGCTCTTCACCCTCGGGCTCTGTCTGTACAGAGTTTGTCCGTTCTCCCCGTGACCCACGTGGGTTTTCTCCGGGTGCTCTGGTTTCCTCCCACACTCCCAAGATGTACAGATTTGTAGGTTAATTTGGCTTGGGTAAAAGTTGTAAATAGTCCCTAGCGTGTATGATCGTGCTAGTGTACGGGGTGAACAATGGTCAGCAAGAACTAAGGAAGGTTTCAGAGGGCAGTGGACCAAATACAGACAAATTAGACTATCCCAGTAGTTACTCCAGTACTTTGTGTCTTTTTTTGTAACCAGCATCTGAAGTTCCTTGTGTCTAGTTCAGTATGCTAACTTAATCGGCTAGTATCAATCTCCGCATGACAATATCCATTGACAGCCTCCACAGCGGTCTTTGGCAATGAATTCCACAGATTTACCACCTCTGACTAAAGAAATTCCTCCCCATCTCCTTTTTAAAGGTACGTATGACTATTCACAACGAGATAGGGAGTGATTTCAATGATGCATGCAGGTGCAGCAGGTGCAGCAGGAAGTGAAGAAAGCGAATAGTATGTTGGCATTCATAGCAAGAGGATTTGAGTTTAGGAGCAGGGAGGTTCTGCTGCAGTTGTACAGGGCCTTGGTGAGACCGCACCTGGAGTATTGTGTGCAGTTTTGGTCTCCTAACCTGAGGAAAGACGTTCTTGCCTTAGAGGGAGTACAGAGAAGGTTCACCAGATTAATCCCTGGGATGGCGGGACTTGCATATGAGGAAAGACTGGATAGACTGGGCTTGTACTCGCTGGAATCTAGAAGACTGAGGGGGGATCTTATAGAAACATATAAAATTCTTAAGGGGTTGGAGAGGCTAGATGCGGGAAGATTGTTCCCGATGTTGGGGGAGTCCAGAACCAGGGGTCACAGCTTAAGGATAAGGGGGAAGTCTTTTAGGACCGAGATGAGAAAACATTTCTTCACACAGAGAGTGGTGAGTCTGTGGAATTCTCTGCCACAGAAGGTAGTTGAGGCCAGTTCATTGGCTATATTTAAGAGGGAGTTAGATGTGGCCCTTTTTGCTAAAGGGATCAGGGGGTATGGAGAGAAGGCAGGTACAGGCTACTGAGCTGAATGATCAGCCATGATCATATTGAATGGCGGTGCAGGCTCGAAGGGCCGAATGGCCTACTCCTCCACCTATTTTCTATGTTTCTATGTTTCTATGTTCAGAAGTTCTAGAAGCAGAATTAGGCCATTCGGCCCATCGAGTCTACTCCACCATTCAATCAAGGTTGATCTATCTCTCCCTCCTAACCCTATTCTCTTGCCTTCTCCCCATAACCCCTGACACCCGTACTAATCAAGAATCCATCTATTTCTGCCTTAAAAGTACCCATTGACTTGTGGCCTCCTTCACTGTGTGTTTCAGATTGCATTTCTCATATCAGTGAATCTGGCAATTTTGTGTTAATGGATGGGGATTTCTTCACGAGCGTTATGCCAAGTTGGAAAAGGTTCCTTCCAATTTGAAACTAGTTTGTGCTGAATTCCGGGCCAATTTTCTGCGAGGCTTTTGTTTAGTGTCTGGAGTCCCACTGAGAACCAGCTTGCGCCTGTGTCAAATTAATTTCACACAGGATTCCTGGCAGAAAAGAGATTTTCTTTTTATAAATTCTATCAGCAATTCCAGACAATAAGATGAAAGACGTGCCTCCAGCTGATTATAAAGCTGCCCGCTCGGAATGAACCTGATACAATTATCTTGATGGCATAACAAGCAAGCAAGGAATCAATCTGCATCTTACAAACTCTCTGCTTCATGTAATGGGGCAAATTCATCCCACTGTCCCCTCTGCTCAACCAGTGGAGTAGAAACACAAACATCTGCAGATGCTGCAAATCCGAATCAAAGTCCAAAACCCTCGGCAGGTCAGGCAGCATCTGTGGAGGGAAAGCTGACACTCACTGCCACCTTCTGATCATGACCATGGACCTGAAATATGATCTTGGTTTCACCCCCCCTGCAGATGCAAACTGATCTGCTCATTATTTCCAAAATTTTCTGTTTTCATTTCAGGCAAATATCACGGTTTGTTCTTGTGGTGAACTAAGTTCCACATCCCACGAACCACACAACGAAAGATCTTTACACCGTATCCTGGTACACGTGACAATAACAAACCCAAGCCAACACCAACGGCTCCACCATTGCCAAATCCTCCACCATCAACCCAATGGCAGTCTCCACTGGCCAGATTCTCAACCGACCAGCCCCACCCACCAAGATGGTGGCCACGAGAGAGGGCCAGAGGTGGCGTTCCTGCAGAGAGCGCCCCGCCATCAGAGAGCGCCCCACCATCATCAGAGAGAGCCCCACCACCATCAGAGAGAGCCCCGCCAACAGAGAGAGCCCCACCACCATCAGAGAGAGCCCCACCACCATCAGAAAGAGCCCCACCACCATCAGAGAGAGCCCCGCCACCATCAGAGAGAGCACCGCCACCATCAGAGAATGCCCCACCACCATCAGAGAGAGCCCCACCACCATCAGAGAGAGCCCTACCATCAGAGAGAGCCCCACCACCATCAGAGAGAGCACCGCCACCATCAGAGAATGCCCCACCATCAGAGAGAGCCCCACCACCATCAGAGAGAGCCCCACCACCATCAGAGAGAGCCCCACCACCATCAGAGAGTGACCCACCACCATCAGAGAGAGTGCCCCGCCATCAGAGAGCACCCCGCCATCAGAGAGAGCCCCACCACCATCAGAGAGAGCCCCACCACCATCAGAGAGAGCCCCACCATCAGAGAGAGCCCCACCACCATCAGAGAGAGCCCCATCACCATCAGAGAGAGCCCCAGCACCATCAGAGAGAGCCCCACCACCATCAGAAAGCCCCATCACCATCAGAGAGAGAGCCCCACCGCCATCAGAGAGAGCCCCACCATCAGAGAGAGCCCCACCACCATCAGAGAGAGCCCCATCACCATCAGAGAGAGCCCCATCACCATCCGAGAGAGCCCCACCACCATCAGAGAGCGCCCCACCACCATCAGAGAGAGAGCCCCACCACCATCAGAGAGAGAGCCCCACCACCATCAGAGAGAGCCCCACCACCATCAGAGAGAGCCCCACCACCATCAGAGAGCGCCCCACCACCATCAGAGAGAGCCCCACCACCATCAGAGAGAGAGCCCCACCACCATCAGAGCGCACCCCACCACCATCAGAGAGAACCCCACCACCATCAGAGAGAGCCCACCATCAGAGAGTTCCCCACCACCATCAGAGAGCCCCACTGCCATCAGAGAGTGCCCCGCCACCATCAGAGAGAGCGTCCCACCATCATAGACAGCGCCCCGCCATCAGAGAGAGAGCCCCGCCATCAGAGAGAGCCCGCCATCAGAGAGAGCCCCGCCATCAGAGAGAGAGCCCCGCCATCAGAGAGAGAGCCACCATCAGAGAGAGCCCCACCACCATCAGAGAGAGCCCCACCACCATCAGAGAGAGCCCCGCCATCAGAGAGAGCCCCACCATCAGAGAGAGAGCCCCACCATCAGAGAGAGAGCCCCACCATCAGAGAAAGCCCCGCCATCAGAGAGAGAGCCACCATCAGAGAGAGCCCCACCACCATCAGAGAGAGCCCCACCATCAGAGAGCGCCCCACCACCATCAGAGAGAGAGCCCCACCACCATCAGAGAGAGCCCCACCACCATCAGAGAGAGCCCCACCATCAGAGAGCGCCCCACCACCATCAGAGAGAGAGCCCCACCACCATCAGAGAGAGAGCCCCACCACCATCAGAGAGAGCCCCACCACCATCAGAGAGAGCCCCACCACCATCAGAGAGCGCCCCACCACCATCAGAGAGAGCCCCACCACCATCAGAGAGAGCACCGCCACCATCAGAGAGAACCCCACCATCAGAGAGAGCCCCACCACCATCAGAGAGAGCCCCACCACCATCAGAGAGAGCGCCACCACCATCAGAGAGAGCCCCACCATCAGAGAAAGCCCCGCCATCAGAGAGAGAGCCACCATCAGAGAGAGCGCCACCACCATCAGAGAGAGCCCCACCATCAGAGAAAGCCCCGCCATCAGAGAGAGAGCCACCATCAGAGAGAGCGCCACCACCATCAGAGAGAGTCCCGCCATCTGACCACCACGGTCTTGCCACCTGTTTGGAGCGGGATAAAGCACTCTCCCACTCTCCACACTCAACACTAACCAGGATAGTGCACTCTCCCACTCTCCACACTCAACACTAACCAGGATAGTGCACTCTCCCACTCTCCACACTCAACACTAACCAGGATAGTGCACTCTCCCACTCTCCACACTCAACACTAACCAGGATAGTGCACTCTCCCACTCTCCACACTCAACACTAACCAGGATAGTGCACTCTCCCACTCTCCACTCTCAACACTAACCAGGATAGTGCACTCTCCCACGCTCCACTCTCAACACTAACCAGGATAGTGCACTCTCCCACTCTCCACTCTCAACACTAACCAGGATAGTGCACTCTCCCACTCTCCACACTCAACACGCTCAGTGCTGGGACCCCAGTTATTTACAGTGTATATTAATGATTTGGACGAGGGAATTGAATGCAACATCTCTAAGTTTGCGGATGACACGAAGCTGGGTGGCAGTGTTAGCTGCGAGGAGGATGCTAGGAGGCTGCAGAGTGACTTGGATAGATTAGGCGAGTGGGCAAATGCATGGCAGATGCAATATAATGTGGATAAATGTGAGGTTATCCACTTTGGCGGCAAGAACAGGAAAGCAGAGTATTACCTGAATGGTGACCGATTGGGAGAAGGGGAGATGCAACGTGACCTGGGTGTCATGGTGCACCAGTCATTGAAAGCAAGCATGCAGGTGCAGCAGGCAGTGAAGAAAGCGAATGGTATGTTGGCATTCATAGCAAGAGGATTTGAGTTTAGGAGCAGGGAGGTTCTGCTGCAGTTGTACAGGGCCTTGGTGAGACCGCACCTGGAGTATTGTGTGCAGTTTTGGTCTCCTAACCTGAGGAAAGACGTTCTTGCCTTAGAGGGAGTACAGAGAAGGTTCACCAGATTGATCCCTGGGATGGCGGGACTTACATATGAGGAAAGACTAGATAGACTGGGCTTGTACTCGCTGGAATTTAGAAGACTGAGGGGGGATCTTATAGAAACATATAAAATTCTTAAGGGGTTGGAGAGGCTAGATGCGGGAAGATTGTTCCCGATGTTGGGGAAGTCCAGAACCAGGGGTCACAGCTTAAGGATAAGGGGGAAGTCTTTTAGGACCGAGATGAGAAAACATTTCTTCACACAGAGAGTGGTGAGTCTGTGGAATTCTCTGCCACAGAAGGTAGTTGAGGCCAGTTCATTGGCTATATTTAAGAGGGAGTTAGATGTGGCCCTTTTTGCTAAAGGGATCAGGGGGTATGGAGAGAAGGCAGGTACAGGCTACTGAGCTGAATGATCAGCCATGATCATATTGAATGGCGGTGCGTACAGGCTCGAAGGGCCGAATGGCCTACTCCTGCACCTATTTTCTATGTTTCTATGTTTCTATGTTTCTATGTTTCTATGTTTCTATGTTTCTATGTTTCTATGTTTCTATGTTTCTATGTTTCTATGTAACACTAACAGGGTAAAGCACTCTCCACTCTCAACCTCTCACTCTCTGGGGTAAAGCACTCTGCAGTGGCCAGAACAGGTGTATCTCCACTACTCTCAAACACTTGTCCCCACACTCTCCAGGATAAAGCATGCTCCACCAGTACGTTCACCACTCTCCATGTCTCACACTCTGGGGTAAAGCACTCTCCAGTGGCCAGGATGTCTGTATCTCCCCCACACACTCAACACTATCCAGGATAAAGCACTCTCCACACTCAACGTCCCAACACTATCCAGAATGTGAGTTAGATAGAGCTCTAGGGGCTAGCGGAATCAAGGGGTATGGGGAGAAGGCAGGCACGGGTTACTGATTGTGGATGATCAGCCATGATCACAATGGATGGCGGGGCGTACAGGCTCGAAGGGCCGAATGGCCTCCTCCTCCTGCACCTATTTTCTATGTTTCCATGTTTCTAATAAAGCAGCCAGCTGTGACAACTATAATCAATGTAACAGCTTCCACAAGTCTCTGACAGTTAGTGACATCTACAGGCTATTCAAATGAAGTAACAACTAAACAATTACAAATAAATAGAATATTTAATTAAGGAATTAAAAATGTAAATTATTTAAAAGTTTAAAGAAAAATATACGTGAGTAAAAATTAAACAACTGAACTTTAGGTTAGTTTAGTTTACTGTCACGTGTACTGAGGTACAGTGAAAAGCTTGCGTTGCGTGATAACCAGTCAGTGGATAGACTATACATGATTACAATCAAGCCGTCCACAGTGGACAGATACAGGATAAGGGAATAACGTTTAGTGCAAGATAAAGCCAGCAAAGTCCGATTAAAGATAGTCCGAGGGTCTCCAATGAGGTAGATGGGAGGTCAGGACCACTCTCTAGTTGATGGAGGATGGTTCTGTTGTTTGATAACAGCCGGGTGGAAACTGTCCCTGAATCTGGAGGTGTGCGTTTTCACCTTGATGTAATAAACATGTCCCTGGCAATGATGACTAAGGTCAATGAGGCCCCAAGGTTTGTGTCAGGTCCCCTCTGCCCTTGGACCAGAGAGGTGATGTCCCTGCTACAATATGTCGGATGTCCAAGGACCACAGGCCATTGTGAGGAAGCTGCTCCAGCAACTGCAACATCATTGGAAGCATCAGCATCAGCATCAGCATCAGTATCAGTATCAGTATCAGCATCAGTATCAGTATCAGTATCAGTATCAGTATCAGCATCAGTATCAGTATCAGCATCAGCATCAGTATCAGCATCAGTATCAGTATCAGCATCAGTATCAGTATCAGTATCAGTATCAGTATCAGTATCAGTATCAGTATCAGTATCAGTATCAGTATCAGCATCAGCATCAGTATCAGCATCAGTATCAGCATCAGCATCAGTATCAGTATCAGTATCAGTATCAGTATCAGTATCAGTATCAGCATCAGTATCAGTATCAGTATCAGTATCAGTATCAGCATCAGCATCAGTATCAGTATCAGTATCAGCATCAGTATCAGTATCAGTATCAGTATCAGTATCAGTATCAGCCAGCTCCTCCTGCAGGTCAGGGCACGGAGGAGATGCAGCACACGGGGGGGAAAGAATGAGTGGGAGACCAACTGGGGTCTCGGTAAAATCACGAGGGGAATCTACAGGGTAGATGCACGGAGATTTACCCAGAGTAGGGACTTACAGTAGGTTTAAGACGAGAGGGAAAAGATCTAATAGGAACCGGAGGGGCAACTTGCATTCAGAGAGTGGTGGGTGTAGGGATGGTCATTGAACATAGACACAGAGTGCTGGAGTAACTCAGCGGGTCAGGCAGCATCTGTGGAGAGAAGGACTGGGTGACGTTACAGGTCGAGATCCTTCTTCAGACTAGTCAGGGGAAAGGGAAACAAGAGGTATAGACGATGTAGAGAGATAAAGAACAATGATGAAAGATATGCAAAAATGTACCGATGGTAAAGGGGGCAGGTTCTATAACAACATTTAAGAAAGAGTTACATGGATTTAATTTAGTTTAATGATACAGCACAGAAACAGGCCCTTCGGCCCACCGAGTCCGTGCCGACCAGCAATCCCCACACACTAACACTACCCTACACCCACTAGGGACAATTTTTACATTTGCCAAGCCAATTAACCTACAAACCCGCACGTCTTTGGAGTGTGGGAGGAAACCGGAGATCTGGGAGAAAACCCACGCAGGTCACGGGGAGAACGTACAAACTCCGTACAGACAGCGCCCGTAGTCGGGATGGAACCCGGGTCTGTGGTGCCGTGAGGCAGCAGCTCTACCCGCTGCACTACCGTGCCGCCCTATTGATGATGATTGTTTGGTACCTTTGGCATGAGTGTAATGTACTGGGTCTTTCACAATGAGGTCTCCACAAGCTGCCTGCGAGTACATTGGCCAGCATCGCTTGGCTCAGTGTGGAGGCAACACATGGGGCAGTACACCCCCCCCCCCACCATGACACGTGTCCCAGTACCTCACCCCCCCCATGACACGTGGCCCAATGCAACTCACCCCCCCCCCCATGACACATGGCCCAATACAGCTCCCCCCATGACACGTGTCCCAGTACCTCACCCCCCCATGACACGTGGCCCAATGCAACTCACCCCCCCATGACACATGGCCCAATACAGCTCATCCCCCCATGACACGTGGCCCAATGCAACTCACCCCCCCATGACACGTGACCCAATACAGCTCACCCCCCCATGACACGTGACCCAATACAGCTCACACCCCCATGACATGTGACCCAATGCAACTCACCCCCCCCACCATGACACGTGGCCCAATGCAACTCACCCCCCCCACCATGACACATGGCCCAATACAGCTCTCCCCCATGACACGTGTCCCAGTACAGCTCCCCCCCATGACACATGACCCAATACAGCTCTCCCCATGACACATGACCCAATACAGCTCCCCCCATGACACATGACCCAATACAGCTCTCCCCCCATGACACGTGTCCCAGTACAGCTCTCCCCCCATGACACATGGCCCAGTACACCCCCCCATGACCCATGGCCCAATACAGCTCCCCCCCATGACACATGACCCAGTACACCCCCCAATGACACATGACTCAATACAGCTCACCCCCCATGACACATGACCCAATACAGCTCCCCCCATGACACATGGCCCAATACAGCTCCCCCCCATGACACATGACCCAATACAGCTCATCCCCCCATGACACATGACCCAATACAGCTCACCCCCCCATGACACATGACCCAATACAGCTCACCCCTCCATGACACATGACCCAATACAGCTCCCCCCCATGACACATGGCCCAGTACACCCCTCCATGACACATGACCCAATACAGCTCTCCCCCATGACACGTGTCCCAGTACAGCTCCCCCCCCCCCATGACACGTGTCCCAGTAAACCACTGTCATGGTTGATAACCAGGATCACTCACAGTTGGAGGCGGATACAGGACAATAAACGATTGGGAAGCTTTGACGAAGATCAATAATTCAAGTGTTTTCCCACTTTGCTGAGCACACAGAATATATTAATTAATCAGGTCTGTTGGGATTGGAATGAAGCCTTATATCAAAAGTCTAATTACTAAATGAGCCTGGGTGTTGGCTGCCCCAGAGTGCTGATTCATCCCCATCCCATCTCGCTGCATGGCCTCTGCAGCGATGGCATCATCCGCTGCCAATGGGTCCGTTGAATTTCCTTCAGTGAAATGCAGCAGGATCTTGGATCATCAGGGAACTTGAAGCGACCGGTCAGTGGTGGAAATCACTGGAAAGCAAACAGCAAGGAACCTGCAGCAAGGTCAGACACACCAGCCGCTAGCCAACGGGACGGGCAGCACCTGTGGGGAAAGACAATAGACAATAGGTGCAGGAGGAGGCCATTCGGCCCTTCGAGCCAGCACCGCCATTCAATGTGATCATGGCTGATCATTCTCAATCAGTACCCCGTTCCTGCCTTCTCCCCATACCCCCTGACTCCGCTATCCTTAAGAGCTCTATCTAGCTCTCTCTTGAATGCATCCAGAGAATTGGCCTCCACTGCCTTCTGAGGCAGAGAATTCCACAGATTCACAACTCTCTGACTGAAAAAGTTTTTCCTCATCTCCGTTCTAAATGGCCTACCCCTTATTCTTAAACTGTGGCCCCTGGTTCTGGACTCCCCCAACATTGGGAACATGTTTCCTGCCTCTAACGTGTCCAACACCTTAATAATCTTATACATTTTGATAAGATCCCCTCTTATCCTTCTAAATTCCAGTGTATACAAGCCTAGTCGCTCCAGTCTTTCAACATATGACAGTCCCGCCATTCTGGGAAGTTGTTCATGGTTCTGTACTAAGACCTGTCAGAACAATGAGGTGCTCCCTGTTCAAACCACAACATGCTGGAGGAACTCACAGTGTCATCAGTCTGAGGAAGGGTCACAAGCTAATGGGTTTATAGTTTATATTTGTAGAGATACAGCGTGGAAACAGACCCCTCAAACCACTGAGACTACACAGACCAGCGATCACCCAGTACACTAGCACTATCTCACACACACCAGGGACAAATGACAGAACCTACAAACCTGCACGACTTTGGAGTGTGCGAGGAAACCCGAGTACCTGGAGAAAACCCACACAGTCACGGGGAGAACGTACAAACTCCGCACAGACAGCACCTGTAGTCAGGATTGAACCCGGGTCTCTGGTGCTGTCAGGCAGCAACT
This sequence comes from Rhinoraja longicauda, assembly GCF_053455715.1. Lineage (NCBI taxonomy): Eukaryota > Metazoa > Chordata > Chondrichthyes > Rajiformes > Arhynchobatidae > Rhinoraja > Rhinoraja longicauda. The sequence goes on along the minus strand of NC_135966.1, from coordinate 927,618 downwards.
CTACCGCTGCGCCACCGTGCCGCCATGACACGTCATCAGAACATTCCCTCTACAGATGCTGCCTGTTGTGTTGAGTGTCTCTATGAGGGGACTAGATAGAGTGGGTGCACAGAGACATTTACCCAGCGTAGCAGAAGCACGAACCACAGGGCACAGGTTTAAGGTGAGAGGGGGAAGATTTAATCCAAACACGCAGAGGGTGGTGGGTGTGTGGAACGAGCTGCCAGAGGAGGTAGCAGAGGCAGGGACTATCACAACGTTTAAAAGACATTTGGCCAGCACTGGGTCGGAGGAGAAAATCCACTCTTGTTTCAGAAGCTTTAATGTTGACCAGATCTGGAAACAAGGTTCTTCTTGGAATGGGGACAGGAGATCACCTGGGTCTTGCCAAGGGGGAAGGTGGGACGAAGTTCTCGTGAGCACCAGCATCTCCACTAACAGGGTCGGTCCTTGTGTTGTAGCCTTTGTCTTTGGACCTGAACTCAAACCTCACCCACTTGCAGGTGATGGTATTGCCCAGAGAGTTGGTGCTGGCTCATTAGAGAGGGACACAGGGACACAGAGACACAGAGACACAGGGACACAGAGACACAGGGACACAGGGACACAGGGACACAGAGACACAGAGACACAGGGACACAGGGACACAGGGACACAGAGACACAGAGACACAGGGACACAGGGACACAGGGACACAGGGACACAGGGACACAGAGACACAGAGACACAGAGACACAGAGACACAGAGACACAGGGACACAGAGACACGGGGACACAGGGACACAGAGACACAGGGACACAGGGACACAGAGAGACAGGGACACAGAGAGACAGAGAGACAGAGGGACACAGGGACACAGGGACACAGGGACACAGAGACACGGGGACACAGGGACACAGGGACACAGGGACACAGGGACACAGGGACACAGGGACACGGAGACACGGGGACACGGGGACACGGGGACACGGGGACACGGAGACACGGGGACACAGGGACACAGAGACACAGAGACACAGAGACACAGGGACACAGAGAATAGGTGCACAAGGAGGCCATTTGGCCCTTCGAGCCTGTACGCACCGCCATTCATTGTGATCATGGCTGATCATCCACAATCAGTAACCTGTGCCTGCCTTCTCCCCATATCCCTTGATTCCACTAGCACCTAGAGCTCTATCTAACTCTCTTTTAAATCCATCCAGTGAATCGGCCTCCATTGCCCTCTGTGGCAGAGAATTCCACAAATTCACAACTCTCTGGGTGAAAAGATTTCTTCTCATCTCAGTTTTAAAGGTGAGAATAAACGTTTTCACGCAGAGTTGTGAGTTTGTGGAAGCCGGTGGGAGCTGGGATATACACCGCTGTTGGCCACAGGACCCACAGAGAGCTCCATCTCCATACATTTGCCAACTGGACTTGCCAGCGAATCACTTTGCTCCTGTTTGTGAAGTCTCACGTTCTTCACTTCTGTCAGTGTTGGATGAATCTCACAGGAATGCACATTCATTCTAGAATATCCTGCAGCAAAACCTCCTTGATATTGACCCATGCTGCAACCAAGCTCAGGTAACTGAGGCTCAGAGAGCCATACAGCATGGACACAGGCCCTTCAGCCCACCTTGTCCATGCTGACCAACGGCATACTGGGCAAGTCCCACTTGCTCTAAACCTTTCCTATCTGTAAATCTGTCCAAATATCGTATACTATTCAACCTCATGTGGCAGCTCATTCTACATGTGAATGACTGTCTCATCCATGAAGTCCCTCTTAAATCTCTCCCCTCTCACTATAACCCTGTGGCCTCGAGTTTCAGAATCCTCTACCCTGGGAAACAGGCTGTGATTGTCCACTTTATCTGTGTCCCTCGTGATCTTGTTCACCTCAGTAACGTCACCCCTCAGCCTCCTACACTTCAAAGAAAATAATCCCAGCCTAACCAACCTCTCCCTTTATCCAGCACTACATGTTATTCACTTTATCCTGTATCTGAACACAGTGGAGAGCTCAATTGTTTAGTTCATTGTCACGTGTACCGAGGTACAGTGCGGGCCCAGTGCGGCCCAGTGCGGCCCAGTGCTGCCCAGTGCGGGCCCAGTGCAGGCCCAGTGCTGCCCAGTGCGGGCCCAGTGCTGCCCAGTGCTGCCCAGTGCGGGCCCAGTGCGGGCCCAGTGCTGCCCAGTGCGGGCCCAGTGCTGCCCAGTGCGGGCCCAGTGCGGGCCCAGTGCGGGCCCAGTGCGGGCCCAGTGCGGCCCAGTGCTGCCCAGTGCGGGCCCAGTGCAGGCCCAGTGCTGCCCAGTGCGGGCCCAGTGCAGGCCCAGTGCTGCCCAGTGCGGGCCAAGTGCAGGCCCAGTGCTGCCCAGTGCAGGCCCAGTGCGGGCCCAGTGCAGGCCCAGTGCAGGCCCAGTGCAGGCCCAGTGCTGCCCAGTGCGGGCCCAGTGCAGGCCCAGTGCTGCCCAGTGCTGCCCAGTGCGGGCCCAGTGCGGGCCCAGTGTGGCCCAGTTCATCTGCAGTGAGGACATGTCCATTGATCTGGAGCACGAGTTAGACTCACCTGCAAGGGTGATCGTATTAGTCGAGGCAGGTGGGCACAGACACATCACATTAAACCCACCGGGCCGCACTGGGCACGGGTTTCTGATAACAGGTGATGGTGATGAGGCCGTGCGTGCACTCTGATGCACTCTGATGCACTCTGATGCACTACGATGCACTACGATGCACTCTGATGCACTACGATGCACTACGATGCACTACGATGCACTCTGATGCACTACGATGCACTACGATGCACTACGATGCACTACGATGCACTACGATGCACTACGATGCACTACGATGCACTCTGATGCACTACGATGCACTACGATGCACTACGATGCACTACGATGCACTACGATGCACTACGATGCACTACGATGCACTACGATGCACATGGACTTTGGGAAAGTTTTGATACGAAGCCAAACCCCACAGTTATCGCCACCTTCAAAGTGGAAAGCACAAAGGTTCACTGATGCCCCATCGCCACTAGCCCCATTTGCCCGTATTTGGCAGATCCCTTTCCTATCCATTTACCTGACCAAATATATTTTAAATGCTGTCATAGTCCCTGCCTCAACTACCTCCTCTGGCAGCTTGTTAGCTCATTCCATACACCCAGTAACCCAGCTGGTCAGGCAGCATCTGTGGTGGGCATGGGCAGATGATATTTGGGCCAGGACCCTTCTTTAAACTGATGGAGGGTGGGGGGGACCCGCTGAGTTACTCCAGCACTCTGTGTCTTTTTTATTTCCCTTAAACCGCAAGGATCTCTTTAATGAACAGCAGCTGGTTTTTCCTGTAACAATCAGCTGTTTATTGAACCTTTCTAGTCCCAACACACTATTCAATACAAGATCACATGTTAGTGTTCAGTGTGACAATCCATGTTTGCCTTTTAATGACCTGACATGGATATGCAGGGAATGGAGGGGCATGGATCATGTGTAGACAGAGGGGATTAGTTCAGCTTGGCATCATGTTCAGCACGGACATTGTGGGCCGAAGGGCCTGTGCTGTGCTGTGCTGTGGTGGTCTCGGCTCTCTCCCCCACACCATTCCTGATCCGTACACCAGCCTCACGCAAGCTCCTTACTTTAATTGGAGAAGATGTGGTTGGTTTTTCTCTTCCTTGTTCCACTCACGCCCGCAGATCGGTTTAATATTTGCAGGAGGGTGGTGCTTGGAGCTGGAGCTGTGACACGACAGATTACTTGTGGGCTTGGTATTTTCCACCAGCCGGCAGGCAGCGTGTGGTCTGTGCGTGAGGCACTGGGCAGGCAGCAAAATGCAGCAGGCATCTGTAGAAATTTACAACTGTGCAATGTCATACTGCACCAAACATTGGCCTCATCATTATTCCCCCCTTGTACTCTGCTGGATCCATGCAGCCTCCTTCCACAAACATCCCCTCCTATGTCTGTCCCAGCCGGCCCACAACCTCCCCCTGCTCCCCACCACTCACCCACCTGTATTTAAGCTCCCCTCTAATGTCCACACCTATGCATTTTGATGCTCATTAATCACACGGCGTTTAAGGAGTGATACTTCCACCGGCTCTCTGATGGCAGATTGCCGAAAGTTCTGTAGAAGGTAAACACTGCAGGCTCTGCGATCACTAATGTGTGATTTAACCACAGCCAGAGTTGGTGGTTTCTGTTTGCAGCCGTATGTTAGTTAACTCATTCTGTGAGGGCCAGGCAGGGCAGAGCAGTGCGTCTGAAACCCACTGCTGTCTTCAGGCTAAACATCTACCCACTGGGTCTTGCCCGGCTCCTGCTGTGTGCTTGAAGATATGAAGAGAAATAGGAGAGGTGGGGTGAAAGATTAAAGCAGCAGAGAGATCAGAGTCAGCCTTGATCATACATCTGTCTTTATTCCTCGTAGTGCAGGAGGATGAGGAGTGATCTTATAGAGGTGTATAAACCATCAGGGACATAGATCGGGACTGTTACCCAGAGTTGGGCAACCAACAACCAGAGGACATAGGTTTAAGATGAGAGGGGAAAGATCTAATAGGAACCCGAGAGGCAGATGCTGGACGAGCTGCCGGAGGAGGTATTCGAGGCAGGGACTATCACAACATTTAAGAGACATTTGGACAGGTACATGGAAATGAAAGGTTCAGAGGCATACAGGCCAAATGTGGGCAGGTGGAACTAGTGTAGATGGGGCATGTTGGTCGGTGTGGGCAGGTGGGACTAGTGTAGCTGGGACATGTTGGCCGGTGTGGGCAGGTGGGACTAGTGTAGCTGGGACATGTTGGCCGGTGTGGGCAGGTGGGACTAGTGTAGCTGGGGCATGTTGGTCGGTGTGGGCAGGTGGGACTAGTGTAGCTGGGACATGTTGGCCGGTGTGGGCAGGTGGGACTAGTGTAGCTGGGACATGTTGGCCGGTGTGGGCAGGTGGGACTAGTGTAGATGGGGCATGTTGGTCGGTGTGGGCAGGTGGGACTAGTGTAGATGGGGCATGTTGGTCGGTGTGGGCAGGTGGGACTAGTGTAGCTGGGGCATGTTGGCCGGTGTGGGCAGGTGGGACTAGTGTAGCTGGGGCATGTTGGTCGGTGTGGGCAGGTGGGACTAGTGTAGCTGGGACATGTTGGCCGGTGTGGGCAGGTGGGACTAGTGTAGCTGGGACATGTTGGCCGGTGTGGGCAGGTGGGACTAGTGTAGATGGGGCATGTTGGTCGGTGTGGGCAGGTGGGACTAGTGTAGATGGGGCATGTTGGTCGGTGTGGGCAGGTGGGACTAGTGTAGATGGGGCATGTTGGTCGGTGTGGGCAAGTTGGGCCAAATGGCCTGTTTCAGTGTTGAACGACTATGACTCTACGATAAAAAGAATCAAACTAAAATGGTAGCACTGTTTGTCTCTCCACAGATGCTGCCCCAGAGTTTCCAGCACTTTCTGATGTTAGATTAATACCACACGCCAAAGACATACTGGTCAATAGGCTTCTGTAAAATTGTAAATTGTCCCTAGTGTGTAGGATAGTGTTAGTAAAATCGTTGATCGGCGCAGACTTGGTGGGCCGAAGGGCCTGTATCTGTGCTGTATCTCTAAAGCCTCGTGTAGGATAGTGTTTGTGTACGGCGTGTGATCGCTGGTCAGCACGGACTCAGTGGGCCGAAGGGCCTGTATCTGTGCTGTATCTCTAAAGTCTAAAGTCCAGATCTCCAATGGAACAGGTATCTCTGCATCTGCAGCAACTGCCCAATCCCTTGGCACCTTGGGAACCGATGAGGCTTCACATTCTGACCCTGGCCCCTCCTGTGGACATCTGATCAGACCGACTTTTACACAGAGTCATTAAACACTTGATACAGAGAAAAACAGAAGGGTTTCTGAGAAATTAGATTTTGTTTCCAGGTTTCCAGTCATCATAATTCAAGTGATCCATCACAGGTACTGCCCTCCCCACCATCGAAGGCATCTACAGGAGCCATTGCCTCAAAAAGACAGCCAGCATCATCACTGACCCACCCCACCCTGGCCACACTCTCACTGACCCACCCCACCCTGGCCACACTCTCACTGACCCGCACCACCCTGGCCACACTCTCACTGACCCACACCACCCTGGCCACACTCTCACTGACCCACACCACCCTGGCCACACTCTCACTGACCCACACCACCCTGGCCACACTCTCACTGGGCCACACTCTCACTGACCCACACCACCCTGGCCACACTCTCACTGACCCACACCACCCTGGCCACACTCTCACTGACCCACACTCTCACTGACCCACACCACCCTGGCCACACTCTCACTGACCCACACTCTCACTGACCCACACCACCCTGGCCACACTCTCACTGACCCACACTGGACTGTGGTTGCAATACAGACTTTGGTTTTACATTACAGTATTATGGTTACTTAGTAGTATGATTATTAATTGATTGTATTATTGATCATTGTACATTTATCGGTGAGTTGTATTACGAGCCTATAACACAGCAGTGAGTCAGAATGACATTGTTCTGTTGCTGTACATATAACAGTATAACAGTATAACAGAGCTTTATTTGTCGTTCGGTACCGAAGTACCGAACGAAACTACATAGCAGTCATAGAAAAAAAAAAGAACACAAGACACATGACCCCAACACAAACGTCCATCACAGTGACTCCAAACACCCCCTCACTGTGATGGAGGCAACAAAACTTCCCCTCTCTTCCCCACGCCCACGGACAGACAGCTCGTCCCCGACCGACCCGCACAGTCCCCGCACCGGGCACTGAAACGTCTCGCGGCCGAACCGGGCGATGAAAGGCCCGCGACCAAGCCTTGCGCAGCTAAGTCCCGCAGCCGAGCCGCACCAGCGGTGAAAAGTCCCGCAGCCGAGCCGCACCGGGCGGTGTTAAATCCCGCAGCCGAGTTGCACCGGACGGTGTTAAGCCCCGCAGCCGAGCTGCACCGGGCGAAGTAAGTCCAGCGGCCGAGCCGCACCGGGATGTAAAGTCCAGCGGCCGAGCTGCACCGGGGGATGTTAGGCCCCGCAGCCGAGCCGCACCCCGCGCCGTGAGGAAGAGAAAAGTTCCCCACACCCACCCACCCACCCACACCCCCCACCCCCACCCCCCACACACCACCACCCCCTCCCACACATACACAACCAAAAAAAATATATAAAAATCATCCCAACACCGACACTCAACAAAAAAAAGACGGACAGACTGCTAGTCAGCCGCTGCCGTTAGGCGCCGCCGCCGTGACAATTAAACACCTTTTGACTCTTGACTTGAAATGGTAATAATATTGTAAAATAACTAGAATCTATAATTATGTTGATTTATTACAGAAACAAGACATATTTTAATAGATTGTTTACAGACAATACCTAATTGTTCACTTGCTGACTAAGGTTTACAAGTGGCATAATTTGCTTTATGTTCCAATGATCACTGTAATTAAAAACGTCTAAAATGTGTATTGTAATTAAGACCAGAGAGCACAGTACTAATCCCCTTAAACATCGCCAGTGGGTATCTTGTAGACTACAAGGTGCCAGTTTGTATATCAATTGAAAATAGAGTTTCATTTATCCACAATATTACTCCACTAATATGGAGACACTTTGTAGCAACAAGGAACTGGAGATACTGATTTACATCAAAGATTGTGCGTCACGGTGGAGCAGCGGGTAGAGCTGCTGCCTCACAGCGCCAGAGACCCGGGTTCCATCCCGACTACGGGCGCCGTCTGTACGGAGTTTGTACGTTCTCTGGGTGACGTTATGGGTCGAGACCCTTCTTCAGACTAGTCAGGGGAAAGGGAGACAAGAGATATTGACGGTGTAGAGAGAAAGATAAACAGCTGATTGCTACAGGAAAGACCAGCTGTGGTTCATTAAAGAAATCCTTGAGGTTTAAGGGAAATAAAAAAGACACAGAGTGCTGGAGAACATGGATAGGAGACGTTTCACAGAGTGCTGGAGTAACTCAGCGGGTCAGGCAGCATCTGTGGAGAACATGGATAGGAGACGTTTGTAGAGGGAATGGGCCAAACGTGGACAGGTGGGACTAGTGCAGGTGTAGAGGGAATGGGCCAAACGTGGACAGGTGGGACTAGTGCAGGTGTAGAATGGGCCAAATGTGGACAGGTGGGACTAGTGCAGGTGTAGAGGGAATGGGCCAAACGTGGACAGGTGGGACTAGTGCAGGTGGGCATCTTGGTCAGCAAGGAGGAGTTTAGTTCATTTGATTTTCAGTTTATTTATTGTCAGGTGTGTTGTGTACTAACTAGTCAGTGGAAAGACAATGCATGATTGGGCCGAAGGGTTTGTTCGATGGCATCATGGCTAGTTGTGGCACTCCTTGTCAAGGGCATGAGATACAGAGATGGTTCTGCTTGGGTTGGCAGGGGCCCAGTTTCCACAGTGGCTCACCCACCCACCTCCCGAAGGTGCATCTTACATCGGTAGTTTGTGTAGGAACTGCAGATGCTGGTTTACACCAAAGATAGACACAGAGTGCTGGAGTAACTCAGCGGGTCAGGCAGCATCTGTGGAGAACATGGATAGGTGACGTTTCAGAGTACTATTGTGATAACAGCTCACTGCTGCCCCCTGTCAGGGTTGACGTGTACTCCAATCTCCAATGACCTGGATCTTCGCTGTAAATGGCATGTCATTTGGGCTGTGCGTAGGGGCCAATAAATCTTCACAGCCTTCGTTTCAACAACTCCCTCACATCAGTGCATCTCACCTTTTGGAAAATGCTGGAGTTAACTCTGTTTTGGCGACATTAAGCAGAATCCTCAGCAATAGATTTGTGTGCCTTTGTGTGCAGTGATTTTCCACACAGAGGGTGGTGGGTGCATGCAACGAGCTGCCAGAGGTGGCTGTTGAGGCAGGGACTGTAACACAATAAAAAACACTTTTGGATAGGTACACGGATGGGAAAGGTTTAGAGGGATGTGGGGCAAACGTGGGCAGGTGGGCCCAGTGTAGATGGACCCTCTTGGTTGGCATGGGCAAGTTCATATCATCAAATGGTCATAAGTAATAGGAGCAGAATTAGGCCATTCGGCCCATCAAGTCTACTCTGCCATTCAATCACGGCTGATCTAACTCTTCCTCCTAACCCCATTCTCCTGCCTTCTCCCCATAACCCCTGATACCTGGGTACCAAGGGTCCAGGTCGAGCGAAGGTGGGAGACTGTTTCAGGGGGGAGTGGACGAGGACTACAGGAGACCCCGGTGGCTGTGCCTATTGCAAATAGGTATACCCTCTTGGGAACTGTCGGGGCAGAAGACGTTTCCAGTCCGAGTGGCGGACCTGTTGGCAAGGATACTCGACAGGGGAGACCGAAGTCAGGAAGAGCCGTAGTGGTCGGTGACTCCATCGTCCGAGGGACGGACATAAGATTCTGTGGCAGCAGGAGGGACTTGAGGATGGTCTGTTGCCTCCCTGGTGCCAGGGTTCAGCACATCACGGACCGGCTTCAGAAAATTCTAGTGAGGGAAGGCGATCAACCTGAAGTCGTTGTGCACGTGGGCACGAATGACGTCGGGCGGAAGAGGAAGGAGGTGCTACAGCGGGAGTTTAGAGAGTTAGGAAAAAGACTGAGAAGTAGGACGTCGAAGGTGGTTATCTCTGGACTGCTACCGGTACCTCGTGCTGGTGAGGCCAGGAACAGAGAGATAGAGGGTATGAATTTATGGCTGAGGGGCTGGTGCAGAGAGCAGGGATTTAGATTTCTGGACCACTGGGATCTCTTCTGGGCTAGGGGTGACTTGTACAAAAGGGACGGGTTACATCTTAACAGCAGGGGGACAAACATTCTGGCAGGCAGGTTTGCTAGTGCGACACCTGTGGCTTTAAACTAAGCAGTGGGGGGGGAGAGGTTAACAAATTGTGAATATGAAGATGAGGTAAAAGGGAATACAGGAGATATTGCAAAAGACTCTCGGAAGAATGGGAACAGAAGTTCTAGAGGGGAAAAGAAATTAAGGGCAGGGCCATTTGTGACCGATGTGAGAGGGGAGGTAAATACAGAAGTTAAAGTGTTGTACTTAAATGCGCGTAGTATAAAAAATAAAGTGGATGAGCTTGAGGCTCAGTTAGTCATGGGCAAGTATGATGTTGTAGGGATCACTGAGACATGGCTACAAGAGGACCAGGGCTGGGAACTGAATATTCAGGGGTACACAACGTATAGAAAAGACAGACAGGTGGGCAGAGGGGGTGGGGTTGCTCTGATGGTAAGGAATGATATTCATTCCCTTGCAAGGGGTGACATAGAATCAGGAGATGTTGAATCAGTATGGATAGAAATGAGAAATTGTAAGGGTAAAAAGACCCTAATGGGAGTTATCTATAGGCCCCCAAACAGTAGCCTCGACTTAGGGTGCAAGTTGAATCAGGAGATAAAATTGGCGTGTCAAAAATGTAATGCTACGGTGGTTATGGGAGATTTCAACATGCAGGTAGACTGGGAAAATCAGGTTGGAAATGGACCCCAGGAAAGAGAGTTTGTAGAGTGCCTTCGAGATGGATTCTTAGAACAGCTTGTACAGGAGCCTACCAGGGAGAAGGCAATTCTGGATTTAGTGTTGTGTAATGATCCTGATCTGATAAGGGGACTAGAGGTAAAAGAGCCATTAGGAGGCAGTGATCACAACATGATAAGTTTTACTCTGCAAATGGAAAGGCAGAAGGGAAAATCGGAAGTGTCGGTATTACAGTATAGCAAAGGGGATTACAGAGGCATGAGGCGGGAGCTGGCCAAAATTGATTGGAAGGAGGCCCTAGCAGGGAAGACGGTAGAACAGCAATGGCAGGTATTCCTGGGAATAATGCAGAGGTTGCAGGATCAATTTATTCCAAAGAGGTGGAAAGACTCTAAGGGGAGTAAGAGACACCTGTGGCTGACAAGGGAAGTCAGGGACAGCATAAAAATTAAGGAGAGGAAGTATAACATAGCAAAGAAGAGTGGGAAGACAGAGGATTGGGACTCTTTTAAAGAGCAACAAAAGTTAACTAAAAAGGCAATACGGGGAGAAAAGATGAGGTACGAGGGTAAACTAGCCAATAATATAAAGGAGGATAGCAAAAGTTTTTTTAGGTACGTGAAGAGGAAAAAAATAGTCAAGGCAAATGTGGGTCCCTTGAAGACAGAAGCAGGGGAATTTATTATGGGGAACAAAGAAATGGCAGACGAGTTAAACAGTTACTTTGGATCTGTCTTCACTGAGGAAGATACACACAATCTCCCAAATGTTCTAGGGGCCGGAGAACCTAGGGTGATGGAGGAACTGAAGGAAATCCACATTAGGCAGGAAATGGTTTTGGGTAGACTGATGGGACTGAAGGCTGATAAATCCCCAGGGCCTGATGGTCTGCATCCCAGGGTACTTAAGGAGGTGGCTCTAGAAATAGTGGAAGCATTGGAGATCATTTTTCAATGTTCTATAGATTCAGGATCAGTTCCTGTGGATTGGAGGATAGCAAATGTTATCCCACTTTTTAAGAAAGGAGGGAGAGAGAAAACGGGTAATTATAGACCAGTTAGTCTGACATCAGTGGTGGGGAAGATGCTGGAGTCAATTATAAAAGACGAAATTGCTGAGCATTTGGATAGCAGTAACGGGATCATTCCGAGTCAGCATGAATTTACGAAGGGGAAATCATGCTTGACAAATCTACTGGAATTTTTTGAGGATGTAACTAGGAAAATTGACAGGGGAGAGTCAGTGGATGTGGTGTACCTCGACTTTCAGAAAGCCTTCGACAAGGTCCCACATAGGAGATTAGTGGGCAAAATTAGGGCACATGGTATTGGGGGTAGGGTACTGACATGGATAGAAAATTGGTTGACAGACAGAAAGCAAAGAGTGGGGATAAATGGGACCCTTTCGGAATGGGAGGCAGTGACCAGTGGGGTACCGCAAGGTTCGGTGCTGGGACCCCAGCTATTTACAATTTACATTAATGACTTAGACGAAGGGATTAAAAGTACCATTAGCAAATTTGCAGATGATACTAAGCTGGGGGGTAGTGTGAATTGTGAGGAAGATGCAATAAGGCTGCAGGGTGACTTGGACAGGTTGTGTGAGTGGGCGGATACATGGCAGATGCAGTTTAATGTAGATAAGTGTGAGGTTATTCACTTTGGAAGTAAGAATAGAAAGGCAGATTATTATCTGAATGGTGTCAAGTTAGGAGGAGGGGGAGTTCAACGAGATTTGGGTGTCCTAGTGCATCAGTCAATGAAAGGAAGCATGCAGGTACAGCAGGCAGTGAAGAAAGCCAATGGAATGTTGGCCTTCATAACAAGAGGAGTTGAGTATAGGAGCAAAGAGGTCCTTCTACATTTGTACCGGGCCCTGGTGAGACCGCACCTGGAGTACTGTGTGCAGTTTTGGTCTCCAAATTTGAGGAAGGATATTCTTGCTATGGAGGGCGTGCAGTGTAGGTTCATTAGGTTAATTCCCGGAATGGCGGGACTGTCGTATGTTGAAAGGCTGGAGCGATTGGGCTTGTATACACTGGAATTTAGAAGGATGAGGGGGGATCTTATTGAAACATATAAGATAATTAGGGGATTGGACACATTAGAGGCAGGAAACATGTTCCCAATGTTGGGGGAGTCCAGAACAAGGGGCCACAGTTTAAGAATAAGGGGTAGGCCATTTAGAACGGAGATGAGGAAGAACTTTTTCAGTCAGAGAGTGGTGAAGGTGTGGAATTCTCTGCCTCAGAAGGCAGTGGAGGCCAGTTCGTTGGATGCTTTCAAGAGAGAGCTGGATAGAGCTCTTAAGGATAGCGGAGTGAGGGGGTATGGGGAGAAGGCAGGAACGGGGTACTGATTGAGAGTGATCAGCCATGATCGCATTGAATGGTGGTGCTGGCTCGAAGGGCTGAATGGCCTACTCCTGCACCTATTGTCTATTGTCTATTGTCTATAATATATCTATCTCTGTCTTAAAAATATCCACTGACTTGTGGCCTCCACAGCCGTCTGTGGCAAAGAATTCCACAGATTCACCACCCTCTGACTAAAGAAATTTCTCCTCATCTCTTTCCTAAAAGAACGTCCTTTAATTCCGAGGCTGTGCCCTCTGGTCCTAGACTCTCCCACTAGTGGAAACATCCTCTCCACATCCACTCTATCCAGGCCGCTCACTATTCTGTACGTTTCAATGAGGTCCCCCCTCATCCTTCTAAACTCCAGCGAGTGCAGGCCCAGTGCCCACAAACGCTCACCATAGGTTGACCTACTCATCCCTGGGATATTTCTCGTAAGCCTCCTCTGGACCCTCTCCAGAGCCAACACATCCTATTGGCAAAGAATTCCACAGATTGACCACCCTGGTTGGGCGGAAGGGCCTGTCTCCATGCTATGACACCACGATGACCATCTACAGCCGAGGTCAAACGGGAAGTAAAGGTATAAAAAATCCATTTGCTTTGAGATTGACGAGGATGTTGCCAGGACTCTAGCTAGGCCTGAGCTACAGGGAGAGGTTGGACAGACTGGGACTCTATTCCTTGGACCGCAGGAGGCTATGGAGTGATCTTATAGTGGTGTATAAAATCATGAGGGGAATAGAACATAGAAAATAGGTGCAGGAGGAGGCCATTTGGCCCTTCGAGACAGCACCGCATAAACATTGTGATCATGGCTGATCATCCACAATCAGTAACCCGTGCCTGCCTTCTCCCCATACCCCTTGATTCCACTAGCCCCTAGAGCTCTATCTAACTCTCTATTAAATTCATCCAGTGAATTGGTCTCCACTGCCTTCTGTGGCAGAGGATTCCACCAATTCATAACTCTCTGGGTGAAAAAGTTTTTTCTCATCTCAGTTTTAAATGGCCTCCCCTTTATTCTTAGACTGCGTGGCCCCTGGTTCTGGACTAGCCCAACATTGGGAACATTTTTCCTGCATCTAGCTTGTCCAGTCCTTTTACCCAGAGTAGGGGAATCAAGAACCAGAGGACATCGTTTTAAGGTGAGAAGGGAAAGATTTAATAGGAACCTGAGGGGTAATGTTTCCACTCAGAAGCTGATTGGTGTCTGGACCGAGCTGCCAGAGGAGGTAGTTGAGGCAGGTGCAACAACAATATATTAAGAGACTTGGACAGGTATGTGGGTAGGAGAGGGGTTGGAGAGATCTGGGCCAAACAGAGGCAGATGGGATTGGCTTAGAGGGGGAAGTTGATCAGCATGGATGACATGGGCTGAAGGGCCTTTCTCAGTGTTGTGTGACTCTGTGGTGGTGACAAGTGTTGACCACTTACCTATTTGGACCTGGGGCAATGTGTTGGGTCAGTTCACAACTTGCCTGTCATTGAGTAAATAACTCGGGGTTCAAATAAAACCCTCCCTTTGAATATATAATGAATTTAAAAGAGAGTTAGATAGTTACAGAGTTAGGCGGTCACGGTGGCGCAGCGGTAGAGTTGCGGCCTTACAGCGAATGCAGCGCCGGAGACCCGGGTTCCATCCTGACTACGGGCGCCGTCTGTACGGAGTTTGTACGTTCTCCCCGTGACCTGTGTGGGTTTTCTCCGAGATCTTCGGTTTCCTCCCACACTCCAAAGATGTGCAGGTTTGTAGGTTAATTGACTGGGTAAAATGTAAAAATTGTCCCTAGTGTGTGTAGGATAGTGTTAATGTGCGGGGATCGCTGGGCGGCGCGGACTCGGTGGGCCGAAGGGCCTGTTTCCGCGCTGTATCTCTCTAACCAAAACAAAAAAATAGAGCTCTAGGGGCTAACGGAATCAAGGGATATGGGGAGAAGGCAGGCACGGGTTACTGATTGTGGATGATCAGCCATGATCACAATGAATGGCGGTGCGTACAGGCTCGAAGGGCCGAATGGCCTCCTCCTGCACCTATTTTCTATGTTTCTATATTGCAACTACTATGGCGATAAAGAGGCTAAAACACAAATATTCCGGTGAATTATGCATATTTATTTATACTGCAGTAATTTGTTTTGAATTATTTTTTATATAATTTGTTACCTCACGTGTGTCATCCCAGGGATTTATTTTGTAGAAACAGGTCACGACTATTACAAGATCTGAATTTCAATGAGGTTTTTTTATTATATTGTTGACGTCTGATTTATAAGATTCAGTCGTATTCAGTAATTTAAAAGACATTTGGACAGGTACATGGATAGGACAGGTTCAAAGAGACGGGCAGGTGGGACTAGTGTTGATGGGGCATCTCGGCTAGCATGGACTGGCTGGGCCGAAGGGCCTGTTTCCTTGCTGTACCACTCTATGGATGCATTGATATACTATCATTGTTCCAAATTCCAATTCTGAACTGAATGTCTCCCCGATGTGAAGCAATATATTTCTAGGTTACAAAATGGCCATAAAAATAACTAATACTAGAAACTGAACAATTAAAAACTATTTTTTTGTAATACTATATTATGCATTCTTCATTTTCTCTTAGCAATAAGGTCATAAGGAATAGGAGTAAAATGAGGTGGTGACTTGGATAGGTGAGGTGAGGTGAGTGGGCAAATGCATGGCAGATGCAGTATAATGTGGATCAATGTCAGGTTATCCACTTTGGTGGCAAGAACAGGAAAGCAGACTATTACTTGAATGGTGGGCGATTAGGAGAAGGGGAGATGCAACGAGACCTGGGTGTCATGGTGCACCAGTCATTGAAAGTAGGCATGCAGGTGCAGCAGGCAGTGAAGAAAGCAAATGGTATGTTGGCATTCATAGCGAGGGGATTTGAGTATAGGAGCAGGGAGGTTCTGCTGCAGTTGTACAGGGCATTGGTGAGACCACACCTGGAGTATTGTATAAGTTTTGGTCTCCTAATCTGAGGAAAGACATTCTTGCCATAGAGGGAGTACAGAGAAGGTTCACCAGATTGATTCCTGGGATGGCAGGACTTTCATATGAAGAAAGACTGGATAGACTGGGCTTGTACTCGCTGGAATTTAGAAGATTGAGGGGGGATCTTATAGAAACTTACAAAATTCTTAAGGGGTTGGACAGGCTAGATGCAGGAAGATTGTTCCCAATGTTGGGGAAGTCCAGAACAAGGGGTCACAGTTTAAGGATAAGGGGGAAGTCTTTTAGGACCGAGATGAGAACGTTTTTTTTCACACAGAGAGTGGTGAATCTGTGGAATTCTCTGCCTCAGAAGGTAGTTGAGGCCAGTTCATTGGCTATATTTAAGAGGGAGTTAGATGTGGCCCTTGTGGCTAAAGGGATCAGGGGGTATGGAGAGAAGGCAGGTACAGGATACTGAGTTGGATGATCAGCCATGATCATATTGAATGACGGTGCAGGCTTGAAGGGCCGAATGGCCTCCTCCTGCACCTATTTCCTATGTTTCTATGTTTCTATTCGGCCCATCAAGTCTATTCCGCCATTCAATCATGGCTGATCTATCTCTCCCTCCTAACCCCATTCTCCTGCTTTCTCCCCATAATCCCTGACACCCGCACTGATCAAGAATCTATCCATCTCTGCTTTAAAAATATCCATTGACTTGTGGCCTCCACAGCCGTCTGTGGCAAAGAATCCCACAGATTCACCACCCTCTGACTAAAGAAATTCCTCCTCATCTCCTTCCTAAAAGGACGTCCTTTAATTCTGAGGCTGTGCCCTCTGGTCCTAGACTCTCCCACTGGTGGAAACATCCTCTCCACATCCACTCTATCCCGGCCGCTCACTATTCTGTACGTTTCAATCAGGTCCCCCCTCATCCTTCTAAACTCCAACGAGTACAGGCCCAGTGCCCACAAATGCTAACCCACTCATTCCTGGGATGGTTCTTGTAAACCTCCTCTGGACCCTCTCCAGACCCAACACATCCTTCCTCAGATACGGGGCCCAGATTTGCTCACAATACTCCAAATGTGGCCTGACCAGCGCCTTGTACAGCCCCAGCCCCACACACCCCCCTGTGCCCAGCGCCTTGTACAGCCCCAGCCCCACACACCCCCCTGTGCCCAGCGCCTTGTACAGCCCCAGCCCCACACACCCCCCTGTGCCCAGCGCCTTGTACAGCCCCAGCCCCACACACCCCCCTGTCCCCAGCGCCTTGTACAGCCCCAGCATCACACACCCCCCTGTGCCCAGCCCCTTGTACAGCCCCAGCCCCACACACCCCCCTGTGCCCAGCGCCTTGTACAGCCCCAGCATCACACACACCCCTGTGCCCAGCGCCTTGTACAGCCCCAGCCCCACACACCCCCCTGTGCCCAGCCCCTTGTACAGCCCCAGCATCACACACCCCCCTGTGCCCAGCCCCTTGTACAGCCCCAGCCCCACACACCACCCTGTGCCCAGCGCCTTGTACAGCCCCAGCATCACACACACCCCTGTGCCCAGCGCCTTGTACAGCCCCAGCCCCACACACACCCCCCTGTGCCCAGCGCCTTGTACAGCCCCAGCATCACACACCCCCCTGTGCCCAGCGCCTTGTACAGCCCCAGCCCCACACACCCCCCTGTGCCCAGCGCCTTGTACAGCCCCACACACCCCCCTGTGCCCAGCGCCTTGTACAGCCCCAGCCCCACACACACCCCCCCTTGTGCCCAGCGCCTTGTACATCCCCAGCCCCACACACACCCCCCTGTGCCCAGCGCCTTGTACAGCCCCAGCATCACACACCCCCCTGTGCCCAGCGCCTTGTACAGCCCCACACCCCCCCCTGTGCCCAGCCCCTTGTACAGCCCCAGCATCACACACCCCCCTGTGCCCAGCGCCTTGTACAGCCCCACACCCCCCCCTGTGCCCAGCGCCTTGTACAGCCCCACACCCCCCCCTGTGCCCAGCGCCTTGTACAGACAGCCCCACACACACCCCCCTGTGCCCAGCCCCTTGTACAGCCCCAGCCCCACACACCCCCCTGTGCCCAGCGCCTTGTACAGCCCCAGCCCCACACACCCCCCTGTCCCCAGCGCCTGGTACAGCCCCAGCCCCACACACCCCCCTGTGCCCAGCCCCTTGTACAGCCCCAGCCCCACACACCCCCCTGTGCCCAGCCCCTTGTACAGCCCCAGCCCCACACACCCCCCTGTGCCCAGCCCCTTGTACAGCCCCAGCCCCACACACCCCCCCTGTGCCCAGCGCCTTGTACAGCCCCAGCCCCACACACCCCCCTGTGCCCAGCCCCTTGTACAGCCCCAGCCCCACACACCCCCCTGTGCCCAGCCCCTTGTACAGCCCCAGCATCACACCCCCTCCTGTCCCCAGCGCCTTGTACAGCCCCAGCATCACACCCCCTCCTGTCCCCAGCGCCTTGTACAGCCCCAGCATCACACACCCCCCTGTGCCCAGCGCCTTGTACAGCCCCAGCATCACACCCCCCCTGTGCCCAGCGCCTTGTACAGCCCCAGCCCCACACACCCCCCTGTGCCCAGCGCCTTGTACAGCCCCAGCCCCACACACCCCCCTGTGCCCAGCGCCTTGTACAGCCCCAGCCCCACACACCCCCCTGTGCCCAGCGCCTGGTACAGCCCCAGCCCCACACACACCCCCCTGTGCCCAGCGCCTGGTACAGCCCCAGCCCCACACCCCCCTGTGCCCAGCGCCTGGTACAGCCCCAGCATCACACACCCCCCTGTGCCCAGCGCCTTGTACAGCCCCAGCATCACACACCCCCCTGTGCCCAGCGCCTTGTACAGCCCCAGCCCCACACACCCCCCTGTGCCCAGCGCCTGGTACGGCCCCAGCCCCACACCCCCCTGTGCCCAGCGCCTGGTACAGCCCCAGCCCCACACACACCCCCCTGTGCCCAGCCCCTGGTACAGCCCCAGCCCCACACACACCCCCCTGTGCCCAGCCCCTGGTACAGCCCCAGCCCCACACACCCCTGTGCCCAGCGCCTTGTACAGCCCCAGCCCAGCATTACATCCCTGTTTTTGTGTATTTAAATACAAATGAACACTAACCTGAGATATGCTTCAGGCAGACGCCTGTGGTTATATTTACACAACATTAACATGATTAAAGGTGCAGATTAATATTTATAAATTGCTCTGCATATTCAGTGTAATGTTGTTTATATCTGGAGATCGATGTATCTGCAGTGGTATTTACACACTGCACATGTATGTTGCTTGTGTGTGTACAGGAGTCTCCGTGTTTATACCCCTGTCTGTTTGAATGTCCATGTACTTGTACACGTATAATAGTGCATTTGTACACCTGGGGTGAAGGCGTGCGTGCATGCGTGTGTATGTATGTGTGCATGCATGTGCCTGTGTAAAACTGTGTGAGGGAGAAGAGGCGTGCGAGTGTGTGATCATGAGTGCTAGCGTGACCATGAGTGTGAACGTGAGTGACTAGTTAGAGCGAGCACGAGCGTGTGCGCGAGCGTGTGAGCGTGACCGTGTGCAAGTGTGAGCGTGACCGTGTGTATGAGTGCGACTGTGGCCGCGAGCGCGACCGTGAGTGTATGTGTGTGTGAGTCCGTGAGCGTGAGCATGAGCGTGAGTCCGTGACAGTTAGCGTGAGCGTGAGTGTGAGTCCGTGACCGTGAGCGTGACCGTGGGTGTGAGTCCGTGAGCGTGAGCGTGAGTCCATGACTGTGAGCGTGACCGTGAGTGTGAGTCCGTGAGCGTGAGTGTGAGTCCGTGACCGTGAGTGTGAGAGCATGAGCGTGTGTGGGTCCATAAGCATGAGTGTGAGCGTGAGTGTGGGTCCATGAGCGTGAGTGTGAGTGTGAGCATGAGTGTGAGCGTGACCGTGAGTGTGACCATGAGTGTGTGTGTGTGTGAGTGTGAGTGTTACCATGAGTGTGTGTGAGCGTGAGTGTGAGCGTGAGTGTGACCGTGAGTGTGAGTGTGAGTGTAAGCGTGAGTGTGAGTGTGAGCCTGCCCCCAGGGTGGTGTGGAAGGTGTTGCACTAATTACCTGGAGCTTTGATCCCTGTGACCAGCCTGCCCCCAACTGGTGATGCTCAGTAGTGCGGCTGCTGCATCATTCCCTGTGGCATTTGTTCAAGGCAAGAGTCAACACTAATCTCAGCAACTGTGATCTTGCTTGTAGGTACAAGGGATGAGTTGCTGCAGCTTCGTGTGTGTACTACCTCCTTGTTGTACTACCTCCTTGTTGTACTACCTCCTTGTTGTACTACCTCCTTGTTGTACTACCTCCTTGTTGTACATCCTCTTTGTTGTACTACCTCCTTGTTGTACTACCTCCTTGTTGTATTACCTCCTTGTTGTACATCCTCTTTGTTGTACTACCTCCTTGTTGTACTACCTCCTTGTTGTATTACCTCCTTGTTGTACTACCTCCTTGTTGTACTACCTCCTTGTTGTACTACCTCCTTGTTGTACTACCTCCTTGTTGTACTACCTCCTTGTTGTACTACCTCCTTGTTGTACTACCTCCTTGTTGTATTACCTCCTTGTTGTACAACCTCCTTGTTTTACTACCTCCTTGTTGTACTACGGACTGGTTTTGCACCGTTATGATCTGGTTACCAAGCATTTGATTATTCATGTATTGCATTACTGATTATAGGCCCAGCACAAATTGGAGGCAGCTTACAGCCCAGCAGTGTGAACATTGACTTCTCTAACTTCAGTTAGTCCCTGCTTTCCCTCTCTCTCCCCTCCCCCTTCCCAGTTCTCCCACGAGTCTTCCCGTCTCCGACTACAGACTATCTTTGTCCCTCCCCATCCCCTGACATCAGTCTGAATAAGGGTCTCGACCCAAAATGTCACCCATTCCCTCTCTCCTGAGATGCTGCCTGACCCGCTGAGTTACTCCAGCAGTCTGTGAAACGTCACCTATCCATGTTCTCCACAGATGCTGCCTGACCCGCTGAGTTACTCCAGCAGTTTGTGTCTACTGATTATCGTATGTTTACTGTGTGTGAAAAGTGTTTGATTGTCATATGTATCGGCAATGGAACAACAAACTTTTTACCTGCTGCAGCTTTGCCTGCCCCATTAACACGGTGACTGTGTGACTATGACTGATTGTAACAGTGGGGACTGGAGGAGAATAACGGCCACTGCAAAAGGCTCGATTGTAATCATGTGTTGTCTTTCTGCTGACTGGTCAGCACGCAACAAAAGCTTCTCACTGTACCTCGGTACACGTGACAATAAACTAAACTGCCTGAGCAGCTGGTATTATTCCCAACACAACAACAATATCCTGGGAGACTCTCGAGGTGATTCAGTACGCATTGGAATAAATGAATATTAAACGTTTTAACTCCCACTCAGACTCGATGATGGGGCACTGAACACTGCTGCATGAAGCACGTTTCAAACGACTAACTCCCAATATTCAGCAGCAATCATTTGCAATTATCTACATGGGACGTGGCATTAGTCATGCGTGGATTCGTGGATGTGAAACATCTTTATTAACATCAGATTTAAATCTCCAAGATGAGCGTTGATTTAGAGCAGCTCTGACAGAGGTGTGGGGCATTCATGATCACCGCTGTGTTACACGACAGGTAACCCATCACCTTACCCACCAACCATTCCACCAGTGAGAGAGTCCAGGACCAGAGGGCACAGCCTCGGAATTAAAGGACGTTCCTTTAGGAAGGAGATGAGGAGGAATTTATTTAGCCAGAGGGTGGTGAATCTGTGGGATTCTTTGACACAAACGGCTGTGGAGGCCACAAGTCAGTGGATATTTTTAAGGCAGAGATAGATAGATTCTTGATCAGTGCGGGTGTCAGGGGTTATGGGGAGAAGGCAGGAGAATGGGGTTAGGAGGGAGAGATAGATCAGCCATGATTGAATGGTGGAGTAGACTTGATGGGCCGAATGGCCTAATTCTGCTCCTATCAATTATGACATTATGAACTTGTCACTTATGAATTCAGTGTTATTGCATATTTCAAGCCACAGCCAATTATATTTAGCACATGCACATGAAATGCCTTTTATCAGCTTGGTTGTAAACTAATGACCCAGTCAACAGCTGTAAACCAATGACCCAGGCAACAGCTGTAATCTAATGACCCGGGCAACAGCTGTAATATAATGACCCAGTCAACAGCTGTAAACTAATGACCCAGTCAACAGCTGTAAACTAATGACCCGGTCAACAGCTGTAAACTAATGACCCAGGCAACAGCTGTAATATAATGACCCAGTCAACAGCTGTAATATAATGACCCAGGCAACAGCTGTAATATAATGACCCAGGCAACAGCTGTAATATAATGACCCAGGCAACAGCTGTAAACCAATGACCCAGGCAGCGGCTGTAATATAATGACCCAGGCAACAGCTGTAATATAATGACCCGGGCAACAGCTGTAATATAATGACCCAGGCAACAGCTGTAATATAATGACCCAGGCAACAGCTGCAATAAACTCCAATAAACTGACCACACAGCTTTAGGTTTATTATTGTCACGTGTACTGAGGTACAGTGAAAAGCTTTGTTTTGCACGCTGTCCAAACAGATCAGATAATACTGTACATAAATACAATCAGGCCAAGCTCCAGTACAACAGGTGGAGCAAAGGGGAAGATACAGAGTGCAGAATATAGTTCTCAGCATTGTAGCGCATCGGTTCCACAGATAAAGTCCAATGTCCGCAATGGGGTAGAGGTGAATCGGACAGTGCCCTAGCTTATGGAAGGGCCGTTCAGAAGCCTGATAACACAGGGGAAGAAGCTGTTTCTGAGTCTGGTGGTGCGCGCTTTCAAGCTTCTGTACCTTCTGCCGGACGGGAGCGGGGAGAAGAAGGAATGACCGGGATGGGACAAGTCTGTGATTATGTCGGCTGCTTTCCAGAGGCAGCGTGAAGTGTAGATGTGGTCCATGTTGGGGACAAATACTCATTGAGGACCCCGATCTTCTCCAGTGGCTCCACACAGAGTTGACCACCTTCATTCCCGAGGGGTCCCGAGGTCACCCAGCTGCTGCTCCCGTTTCCTAATGCGATCCTTAAGGTGCAGCACCTGGGCACACCTCCCACAGGTGTAGTCACCCAGTACCACCTGGGCACACGCCCCACAGGTGTGATCACCCAGCGGCACCTGGGCACACCTCCCACAGGTGTGGTCACCCAGTACCACCTGGGCACACGCCCCACAGGTGTGATCACCCAGTGGCACCTGGGCACACCTCCCACAGGTGTGGTCACCCAGTACCACCTGGGCACACCTCCCACAGGTGTGGTCACCAGCAGCACCTCGGCACACGTCCCACAGGTGTGGTCACCCAGCAGCACCTGGGCACACCTCCCACAGGTGTGGTCACTAGCACCACCAGTTACCCCGGCTGCCCACATCGTGCAGAAGCAGCATTGTACCAACAGACCTGCCATCGCCATCACAACGGAACCGAGGAAGACCAATTTCACAGTGACTTTTATAATTTATACCTGCATCTCCTGGAGTTATTAGTACACATCCCACTTAATTAATACAAACGCAAAATAATGTAGATGGTGAAATCAAAAGCCCCCCTCCCCTCCCCCCACCCCCCCTCTCCTCCCCCCACCCCCCCTCTCCTCCCCCCATCCCCATCCCCTCCCCCTCCCTCCTCCCCCTCTCTCCCTCCCTCCTCCACTCCATCCCCCTCTCAACCCCCCTTTTCCTCCCTCCCTCCCTCACTAGGCGATAGATTTAAACTTTAAAATGTGAATAACTTAAAAAATATAACCCCTATTTCAATGAAACTTCTTCCATCAGCACCAAAGGGGTAACAGTGAGTAAGGTGGGGCCTATAATTGTCGTGCTATCGTGGACCGTTTGGCTGTCGTTCAGGAACAAACAAACAAACAGACGAGAGTTTTAGTTTATAGATTTACTGTAAATAATTCATTGTATTTGATGTTATCAGTAGGATAAATATTTAACACTTCAGGATGAATATTTAAGATATTATCTTGGCTAAAATACAGCCGGCAGCCGGCAGTCGATATCATGTGGAAGTCCAGAGGACCTAATCAATACCACACCATGGAATGATGTCAACAACTTGGCCACTGGCTTCTCCACACGGCAAGCAATGTCACCACAAACGTTCTTCCTGAATGTAAATCACTTTGGAGTGATCTTATTCCCATCTTTCTCCTCCACAGATGCTGCCTGACCCACTGAGTTACTCCAGCTCTCTGTGAAACGTCACCTATCCATGTTCTCCACAGATGCTGCCTGACCCGCTGAGTTACTCCAGCACTCTGTGAAACGTCACCTATCCATGTTCTCCACAGATGCTGCCTGACCCGCTGAGTTACTCCAGCACTCTGTGAAACGTCACCTATCCATGTTCTCCACAGATGCTGCCTGACCCGCTGAGTTACTCCAGCCCTCTGGGTCTATCTTTGCTGACAATGTTGGGGACTGACAGGGAATCAAACTGATTCTTCAAATGAAATGCACCTGAAAAGATGACTAAATCTCTTGACAGCCAATGCCTCACCAAACCAATCTGTCAGCATCTTCCACTCTTCAGTCTTGTTCCTCCATGTTGTGTGAGTGTTATAGGGGGAGTTGAGCAGGGTTTTTAGTTTAGCTTAGTTTAGAGATACAGGGCAGTAACAAGCCCTTCGGCCCACCAAGTCCGTGCCGACCAGCGATCGTACATTAGCACTACCCCACACACTAGGGACTATTTACATTTGCCGAAGCCAAATTAACCTACAAATCTGAATGTCTTTGGAGTGTGGGAGGAAACCGGAGCACCCGGAGAAAACCCACGAGGTCACAGGCAGGACGTACAAACTCCGTACAGACAGCGCCCGTGGTCAGGATGGAACCCGGGTCTCTGGCGCTGTGAGGCAGCAGCTCTACCCGCTGCACCACTGTGCCGCCCACAGGTATTAAGTATACATGAGAATCATTAACAATTCACAGTGGACAACTATAACATAACACAAGGCTGGCCTTGGCGGTAATGTGAGACAGAGTCTTTCAATTAGCTAAAGTGGGGAGAGAAAGGGAAGACACATAATTGGTCTTGAAAAGTATTCTATAGTCAAGATTAAATCAATCAACAGCTCCTCACTTCACAAGAACACAAACCACATCTACATTTGTAGGAAATAAACTGCAGATGCTGGTTTAAATCAAAGGTAGACACAAAATGCTGGAGTAACTCAGTGGGTCAGGCAGCATCTGTGGAGAGAAGGAATGGGTGAGGTTTGAAGAAGGGTCTCGACACGAAACGTCACCCATTCCTTCCCTCCTGAGATGCTGCCTGACCCGCTGAGTTACTCCAGCATTTTGTGTCTCCCCACATTTACATTTGTCCTTGAACAACTCAGTGGGTCAGGCAGCATCTGTGGAGGGAGTGGGGGGAGGGTGGGGGGGGGGGGGGGGGGAGTGGGGGGAGGGTGGGGGGGGGGGGGGGGGAGGGGGAGTGGGGGGAGGGTGGGAGGAGTGGACAGACGGCGTTTCAGGTCGGGCAAAATGTGGAGATAGAAACTGCGGGTGTTGTTTTA